>NW_028133863.1:0-45000 GCF_964662115.1 Mustela nivalis | reverse complement strand
CCTTGGCTCCAATCCTCACTTTAGCTTGTGTTCCTAGACTTCCGTCCTCACACTCCTGGCCCACAAACCCTCCCTACTGGGAATTCTGGGGCCACAATGAAGCACTCCGCCTGCCTCCCAGGAGAAAAACTTTGTCTATGGTGCTGCCCAGAAACCCCAAATGAGGATCAAACTGCTTGGCCCTCGGCAACACCCCAATTGCATAGGCTACCTTAAACACTGATGCTCTGTCGCAAATAGCCTGAGCCCAGACCTTCCAACAGACACCGACACAGCTGGCTGCACACCCAGCACATTGGACCCGCCACTTCCTTAGGCACCATCCATTCCCAACCTGGGTTTTCAGTCATCAGAACCTAGACCTTATCTCCAATCCCTGCACAGGGGGGAACCTGATGCACAAGTCAGAACCCCTCCTTCCCCATGGCAAGAAACCTTGCTGCTGGCAGTGAGTCAAACCTTCAGTGTAGGAGAAAACGGCATGGCCCATGAGGCCACGCCCATGTGTGAGGGCCGCCTTGGGCACAAACACACATTGTGACCCTCAGCGTGAGTACCTTATTCAAGTAACGCCTCTCAGTGATTGGACCAAGAGCCCGCATATGTGGCTTGCCATGCCCATAGGCACGCAGGACTAACTAGATGGTGTGTATTCCAGTTGAGGGAACCCAATGCTGTGCTCTAGAGTCCCTCTCCTGGGGGGTCCCCTGTGGCAGAAAACAGTACTCTTCCCTTCCCACAGAATGAACCCAAACACTTGGGAGCTTGGACAATCCCCCGAGAGGAAGGCTCTTCCTCGGCCCCTGAAGCAACCCCTACCCTGAACGGCCACTGTGAACGCAACACCCAGAGACAAAAGCCTGAGCGACTGCCTCCCACTTGCCCTCCTTTGATATCCAGAGGATCTCCCCTCTCGGACTGGAGATCAGGCCTGCCATTACCTTGGCCCCTACCTGAGCCAAGTTTGCTTTTTCAGACATCTGTCCCCACAGCCCTGGCAAACACAGCCTCTAGGCTGGGTCCTCTGGAGCCATACCACAGGACCATGCCTGCTCTCTCCTGGGAAACTCTGTCCATTCCTTTGGCCACACACCTCCAGAATATGAGAAACCTCAAGGCCCCCGAGGACATACCATTACCGGGAGCCTCCCTGCACACACAGGGGCCTTCGGACACAAGCTGAGCTGCTACCTCCATGAAGGCATGCACACAGATGTCAACAGAGATAGAAGGTTGAGCCCGACAGGCCCTTAGGCCCTAATCTCAACTCTTGCTTTGTTTTCCAGGTGTCACTCCTCAGAGGCTTTGGTTCGAAGAACAGGATATGGGGCTTTCCTGAGGCACTGAACAGAACTTCTCTCGTCTCCACATGGGAAGCTTCCTTGTTGGAGCCGTGTCAAACACCTCAGGTTGGAGAATCCTGCAGAGTCCCTGAGCCACCTCCACATTCCAAGGTCTCCCAGGCCACCAAGCCACAGTAGGACTCATCTTCAGGAGAGTCCATTTCAACTCTCCCCTCTGGGTAGCTCACCCAGGAGCCCGCAGATTGAGCCTGCCTTGTCCTGACTAAAGAGTGGGAATATGAGGTGGCGTTCCCAGGCATCCATGCTTAGACACCTGCTCTCGAGTCTTTCCGTATGGGGCCTCCTGGAACCATCCAATAGCACTCGACTTTCGTGAGAAGGAAACCTTGAGGTTTGGAGTAGTTCACAAATCCCATCGTAGGCAAACCTTCCTGGCCTCATGCGGCCCCACACCATTCAGGAAGAGGCCATGCTGGACAAAAACTCTAGCGTGAGGCACGTCTCAGAGTTGAAATGACCTCAGTGCAGGAGATCTCGATTCAGCCTCTCAGAGTGGGCCTGCCGTGCCATCGGTCCCAAACCTCACGCTAGCTTGTGTTTTCAGACTTCCTTCCTCACACTCCTGGCAAACAAGCCCTCCGGACTAGGAACTCCAGAACCACAACCCAGCCCAGAGTCTGCGCAAGGGAAGAAAAACGTTTCCCTGTGGGGCTCTCTCCGAGAAAACCCAGATGAGGATCAACCTGCTCGGGCCTCCACGGTACCCGAACTGGATTGGCTGCTCTAGGCACTCATGCTCTGTCTGACACAGCCTGAAGCCAGACGTCCAGACAGACAAGGAGACACCTGGCCGCACACTCAGCACTTCGGACACGCCATGGTCTCATGCCGTCACCTCTTCCTAACCTTGGTTTTCAGATATCTGAACCTAGACATTATATCAATTCTCCACACAGCTGGGTATCGCAAGCACAACACAGAACTCCTCCTTCCCCGTGGCTGTAAAGCTTGCTCTTGGCATGGAGTCACACCTTCAGGGTGGGAGAAACCTTCCTGGTCCCTGATGCCACTCCCAAACTTGAGTGCTGCTTGGGCACAAATTCACACTCTGACCCTCAGCATGAGCCCCATGTCAAAGAAAGGCCTGTCAGGGCCTGGGCCAAGAGCCCGCATATGGGGCTTGCCAAGCCCCTATGCACCCAATCCTCACCAGTGTTTGAGATTTCCAGTCTCCCCGCCCGTACCTGGGGCTCTGCTCTGGAATCCCTTTCTTGGAGAGACACGTGAGCCAGACAACACTTTTCCACCCTTCCCACATAATGACCCCAAACTCTTGGGAGCTGGGACAAATCCCCAGAGAGGGATACTCGTCCACAGTCCCTGAGGCCACCCCTCCAATCCACGGCTATCTCGGACACAACATCCAGAGACAAAAGCCTGAAGGAACGCCTCCCACTCGCCCTTGTTTCAGAGGCCCAGGAGCTCCCTCTCGGGCTGTACATCCGGCCTGCCATACCCTAGGCGCCACTCATAAGCTGAGTTTGTGTTTTCAGACTTCTGTGCCCTCAGCCTGGACCCACACAACCGCCAGGCTAGGGCCTCTGGAGCCACAGCGAAAGATTGTGCCTGCCCTCTCCAAGGAAATTGTGCCTAATCCATTGACCACAACCCTACAGGTTAGGATAAAGCTCCAAGGCCCCTGAGGCCATCAATAGTGTAGGCCACCCTGGACTAAGAGGGGCTCTCTGACACCAGCGGAGCAACTATCTCCACTTAGACTCTCAGACAGTGTCCCCAGAGACAGAAGGTTGAAATGGACAGGCCCCCAGGCCCTAATCTGAACCTTAGCTTTGGTTTCCATGTGTCCGTCCTCAGAGGTCTGTTTTCGTAGACCAGCACACGGGGCTTTTCTGAGCTCCAAACCAAACCTCTCTCGTCTCCACATGGGGAGCTTACTTACTGGGGATGTATCAAACCCTTCAGGTAGGAGAGTTCCGCAGGGCCACTGAACAACCAGCACATTCCAAGGTTTCCATGGACCCAAACGCACATTATGACGCATCCTCAGGAGAGGCCATTTCAACTCAGCCCCCTGGTTAGCATGCCCCAGAGGCAGCAGATCAAACATATCTTGTGGCTAATGGCCAATGGGAATGCGAGGCATGCTGTACAGGGATCCATCCTTCGAACCGTGCTCTCCAGTCCTTCCGTATGGTATGTCCTGGAGCCATGCAACAGGACTCGAATGTCCCACAGAAGGAAACCTGGTGGTTTGGGGCAACCTCCAAACTCAGCGTGGGAAAACTTCCTTGGCCTCATGAGGCCCCCGCTTCATGAAGGTGCCAACATGGACACATACTCCAGCCTCAGCCAACGTCTGATCCTCAGCCTGACTTCAGATGCAGGAGATTTTGATTCAGCCTCTGCCTAGTGGGCCTGCTCTGCCCTTGGCTCCAATCCTCACTTTAGCTTGTGTTCCTAGACTTCCGTCCTCACACTCCTGGCCCGCAAACCCTCCCTACTGGGAATTCTGGGGCCACAATGAAGCACTCCACCTGCCTCCCAGGAGAAAAACTTTGTCTATGGTGCTGCCCAGAAACCCCAAATGAGGATCAAACTGCTTGGCCCTCGGCAACACCCCAATTGCATAGGCTACCTTAAACACTGATGCTCTGTCGCAAATAGCCTGAGCCCAGACCATCCAACAGACACCGACACAGCTGGCTGCACACCCAGCACATTGGACCCGCCACTGCCTTAGGCCACCATCCATTCCCAACCTGGGTTTTCAGTCATCAGAACCTAGACCTTATCTCCAATCCCTGCACAGGGGGGAACCTGATGCACAAGTCAGAACCCCTCCTTCCCCATGGCAAGAAACCTTGCTGCTGGCAGTGAGTCAAACCTTCAGTGTAGGAGAAAACGGCATGGCCCATGAGGCCACGCCCATGTGTGAGGGCCGCCTTGGGCACAAACACACATTGTGACCCTCAGCGTGAGTACCTTATTCAAGTAACGCCTCTCAGTGATTGGACCAAGAGCCCGCATATGTGGTTTGCCATGCCCATAGGCACGCAGGACTAACTAGATGGTGTGTATTCCAGTTGAGGGAACCCACTGCTGTGCTCTAGAGTCCCTCTCCTGGGGGGTCCCCTGTGGCAGAAAACAGTACTCTTCCCTTCCCACAGAATGAACCCAAACACTTGGGAGCTTGGACAATCCCCCGAGAGGAAGGCTCTTCCTCGGCCCCTGAAGCAACCCCTACCCTGAACGGCCACTGTGAACGCAACACCCAGAGACAAAAGCCTGAGCGACTGCCTCCCACTTGCCCTCCTTTGATATCCAGAGGATCTCCCCTCTCGGACTGGAGATCAGGCCTGCCATTACCTTGGCCCCTACCTGAGCCAAGTTTGCTTTTTCAGACATCTGTCCCCACAGCCCTGGCAAACACAGCCATACCACAGGACCATGCCTGCTCTCTCCTGGGAAACTCTGTCCATTCCTTTGGCCACACACCTCCAGAATATGAGAAACCTCAAGGCTCCCGAGGACATACCATTACCGGGAGCCTCCCTGCACACACAGGGGCCTTCGGACACAAGCTGAGCTGCTACCTCCATGAAGGCATGCACACAGATGTCAACAGAGATAGAAGGTTGAGCCGGACAGGCCCTTAGGCCCTAATCTCAACTCTTGCTTTGTTTTCCATGTGTCACTCCTCAGAGGCTTTGGTTCGAAGAACAGGATATGGGGCTGTCCTGAGGCACTGAACAGAACTTCTCTCGTCTCCACATGGGAAGCTTCCTTGTCAAACACCTCAGGTTGGAGAATCCTGCAGAGTCCCTGAGCCACCTCCACATTCCAAGGTCTCCCAGGCCACCAAGCCACAGTAGGACTCATCTTCAGGAGAGTCCATTTCAACTCTCCCCTCTGGGTAGCTCACCCAGGAGCCCGCAGATTGAGCCTGCCTTGTCCTGACTAAAGAGTGGGAATATGAGGTGGCGTTCCCAGGCATCCATGCTTAGACACCTGCTCTCGAGTCTTTCCGTATGGGGCCTCCTGGAACCATCCAATAGCACTCGACTTTCGTGCAGAAGGAAACCTTGAGGTTTGGAGTAGTTCACAAATCCCATCGTAGGCAAACCTTCCTGGCCTCATGAGGCCCCCACACCATTCAGGAAGAGGCCATGCTGGACAAAAACTCTAGCCTGAGGCACGTCTCAGAGTTGAAATGACCTCAGTGCAGGAGATCTCGATTCAGCCTCTCAGAGTGGGCCTGCCGTGCCATCGGTCCCAAACCTCACGCTAGCTTGTGTTTTCAGACTTCCTTCCTCACACTCCTGGCAAACAAGCCCTCCGGACTAGGAACTCCAGAACCACAACCCAGCCCAGGGTCTGCCCAAGGGAAGAAAGACGTTTCCCTGTGGGGTTCTCTCCAGAAAACCCAGATGAGGATCAACCTGCTCGGGCCTCGACCGGTACCCGAACTGGATAGGCTGCTCTGGGCACTCATGCTCTGTCTGACACAGCCTGAAGCCAGACGTCCAGACAGACAAGGACACAGCTGGCCGCACACCCAGCACTTCGGACACGCCATGGTCTTATGCCGTCACCTCTTCCTAACCTTGGTTTTGAGATATCTGAACCTAGACATTATATCAATTCTCCACACAGCTGGGTATCGCAAGCACAACACAGAACTCCTCCTTCCCCGTGGCTGTAAAGCTTGCTCTTGGCATGGAGTCACACCTTCAGGGTGGGAGATACCTTCCTGGTCCCTGATGCCACGCCCAAACTTGAGTGCTGATTGGGCACAAATTCACACTCTGACCCTCAGCATGAGCCCCATGTCAAAGAAAGGCCTGTCAGGGCCTGGGCCAAGAGCCCGCATATGGGGCTTGCCAAGCCCCTATGCACCCAATCCTCACCAGTGTTTGAGTTTTCCAGTCGCCCCGCCCGTACCTGGGGCTCTGCTCTGGAATCCCTTTCTTGGAGAGACACGTGAGCCAGACAACACTTTTCCACCCTTCCCACAAAATGACCCCAAACTCTTGGGAGCTGGGACAAATCCCCAGAGTGGGATACTCGTCCACAGTCCCTGAGGCCACCCCTCCAATCCACGGCTATCTCGGACACAACATCCAGAGACAAAAGCCTGAAGGAACGCCTCCCACTCGCCCTTGTTTCAGAGGCCCAGGAGCTCCCTCTCGGGCTGTACATCCGGCCTGCCATACCCTAGGCGCCACTCATGAGCTGAGTTTGTGTTTTCAGACTTCTGTGCCCTCAGCCTGGACCCACACAACCGCCAGGCTAGGGCCTCTGGAGCCACAGCGAAAGATTGTGCCTGCCCTCTCCAAGGAAATTGTGCCCAATCCATTGACCACAACCCTACAGGTTAGGGAAAAGCTCCAAGGCCCCTGAGGCCATCAATAGTGTAGGCCACCCTGGACTAAGAGGGGCTCTCTGACACCAGCGGAGCAACTATCTCCACTTAGACTCACAGACAGTGTCCCCAGAGACAGAAGGTTGAAATGGACAGGCCCCCAGGCCCTAATCTGAACCTTAGCTTTGGTTTCCATGTGTCCGTCCTCAGAGGTCTGTTTTCGTAGACCAGCACACGGGGCTTTTCTGAGGCTCCAAACCAAACCTCTCTCGTCTCCACATGGGGAGCTTACTTACTGGGGAGGTATCAAACCCTTCAGGTAGGAGAGTTCCGCAGGGCCACTGAACAACCAGCACATTCCAAGGTTTCCATGGACCCAAACACACATTATGACGCATCCTCAGGAGAGGCCATTTCAACGTAGCCCCCTGGGTAGCGTGCCCCAGAGGCAGCAGATCAAACATATCTTGTGGCTAATGGCCAATGGGAATGCGAGGCATGCTGTACAGGGATCCATCCTTCGAACCGTGCTCTCCAGTCCTTCCGTATGGTATGTCCTGGAGCCATGCAACAGGACTCGAATGTCCCACAGAAGGAAACCTGGTGGTTTGGGTCAACCTCCAAACTCAGCGTGGGAAAACTTCCTTGGCCTCATGAGGCCCCCGCTTCATGAAGGTGCCATCATGGACACATACTCCAGCCTCAGCCAACGTCTGATCCTCAGCCTGACTTCAGATGCAGGAGATTTTGATTCAGCCTCTGCCTAGTGGGCCTGCTCTGCCCTTGGCTCCAATCCTCACTTTAGCTTGTGTTCCTAGACTTCCGTCCTCACACTCCTGGCCCACAAACCCTCCCTACTGGGAATTCTGGGGCCACAATGAAGCACTCCGCCTGCCTCCCAGGAGAAAAACTTTGTCTATGGTGCTGCCCAGAAACCCCAAATGAGGATCAAACTGCTTGGCCCTCGGCAACACCCCAATTGCATAGGCTACCTTAAACACTGATGCTCTGTCGCAAATAGCCTGAGCCCAGACCTTCCAACAGACACCGACACAGCTGGCTGCACACCCAGCACATTGGACCCGCCACTGCCTTAGGCCACCATCCATTCCCAACCTGGGTTTTCAGTCATCAGAACCTAGACCTTATCTCCAATCCCTGCACAGGGGGGAACCTGATGCACAAGTCAGAACCCCTCCTTCCCCATGGCAAGAAACCTTGCTGCTGGCAGTGAGTCAAACCTTCAGTGTAGGAGAAAACGGCATGGCCCATGAGGCCACGCCCATGTGTGAGGGCCGCCTTGGGCACAAACACACATTGTGACCCTCAGCGTGAGTACCTTATTCAAGTAACGCCTCTCAGTGATTGGACCAAGAGCCCGCATATGTGGCTTGCCATGCCCATAGGCACGCAGGAATAACTAGATGGTGTGTATTCCAGTTGAGGGAACCCACTGCTGTGCTCTAGAGTCCCTCTCCTGGGGGGTCCCCTGTGGCAGAAAACAGTACTCTTCCCTTCCCACAGAATGAACCCAAACACTTGGGAGCTTGGACAATCCCCCGAGAGGAAGGCTCTTCCTCGGCCCCTGAAGCAACCCCTACCCTGAACGGCCACTGTGAACGCAACACCCAGAGACAAAAGCCTGAGCGACTGCCTCCCACTTGCCCTCCTTTGATATCCAGAGGATCTCCCCTCTCGGAATGGAGATCAGGCCTGCCATTACCTTGGCCCCTACCTGAGCCAAGTTTGCTTTTTCAGACATCTGTCCCCACAGCCATGGCAAACACAGCCTCTAGGCTGGGTCCTCTGGAGCCATACCACAGGACCGTGCCTGCTCTCTCCTGGTTAACTCTGTCCATTCCTTTGGCCACACACCTCCAGAATATGAGAAACCTCAAGGCCCCCGAGGACATACCATTACCGGGAGCCTCCCTGCACACACAGGGGCCTTCGGACACAAGCTGAGCCGCTACCTCCATGAAGGCATGCACACAGATGTCAACAGAGATAGAAGGTTGAGCCCGACAGGCCCTTAGGCCCTAATCTCAACTCTTGCTTTGTTTTCCAGGTGTCACTCCTCAGAGGCTTTGGTTCGAAGAACAGGATATGGGGCTTTCCTGAGGCACTGAACAGAACTTCTCTCGTCTCCACATGGGAGGCTTCCTTGTTGGAGCCGTGTCAAACACCTCAGGTTGGAGAATCCTGCAGAGTCCCTGAGCCACCTCCACATTCCAAGGTCTCCCAGGCCACCAAGCCACAGTAGGACTCATCTTCAGGAGAGTCCATTTCAACTCTCCCCTCTGGGTAGCTCACCCAGGAGCCCGCAGATTGAGCCTGCCTTGTCCTGACTAAAGAGTGGGAATATGAGGTGGCGTTCCCAGGCATCCATGCTTAGACACCTGCTCTCGAGTCTTTCCGTATGGGGCCTCCTGGAACCATCCAATAGCACTCGACTTTCGTGCAGAAGGAAACCTTGAGGTTTGGAGTAGTTCACAAATCCCATCGTAGGCAAACCTTCCTGGCCTCATGAGGCCCCCACACCATTCAGGAAGAGGCCATGCTGGACAAAAACTCTAGCCTGAGGCACGTCTCAGAGTTGAAATGACCTCAGTGCAGGAGATCTCGATTCAGCCTCCCAGAGTGGGCCTGCCGTGCCATCGGTCCCAAACCTCACGCTAGCTTGTGTTTTCAGACTTCCTTCCTCACACTCCTGGCAAACAAGCCCTCCGGACTAGGAACTCCAGAACCACAACCCAGCCCAGGGTCTGCCCAAGGGAAGAAAGACGTTTCCCTGTGGGGTTCTCTCCAGAAAACCCAGATGAGGATCAACCTGCTCGGGCCTCGACCGGTACCCGAACTGGATAGGCTGCTCTGGGCACTCATGCTCTGTCTGACACAGCCTGAAGCCAGACGTCCAGACAGACAAGGAGACAGCTGGCCGCACACCCAGCACTTCGGACACGCCATGGTCTTATGCCGTCACCTCTTCCTAACCTTGGTTTTCAGATATCTGAACCTAGACATTATATCAATTCTCCACACAGCTGGGTATCGCAAGCACAACACAGAACTCCTCCTTCCCCGTGGCTGTAAAGCTTGCTCTTGGCATGGAGTCACACCTTCAGGGTGGGAGAAACCTTCCTGGTCCCTGATGCCACGCCCAAACTTGAGTGCTGCTTGGGCACAAATTCACACTCTGACCCTCAGCATGAGCCCCATGTCAAAGAAAGGCCTGTCAGGGCCTGGGCCAAGAGCCCGCATATGGGGCTTGCCAAGCCCCTATGCACCCAATCCTCACCAGTGTTTGAGTTTTCCAGTCGCCCCGCCCGTACCTGGGGCTCTGCTCTGGAATCCCTTTCTTGGAGAGACACGTGAGCCAGACAACACTTTTCCACCCTTCCCACAAAATGACCCCAAACTCTTGGGAGCTGGGACAAATCCCCAGAGTGGGATACTCGTCCACAGTCCCTGAGGCCACCCCTCCAATCCACGGCTATCTCGGACACAACATCCAGAGACAAAAGCCTGAAGGAACGCCTCCCACTCGCCCTTGTTTCAGAGGCCCAGGAGCTCCCTCTCGGGCTGTACATCCGGCCTGCCATACCCTAGGCGCCACTCATAAGCTGAGTTTGTGTTTTCAGACTTCTGTGCCCTCAGCCTGGACCCACACAACCGCCAGGCTAGGGCCTCTGGAGCCACAGCGAAAGATTGTGCCTGCCCTCTCCAAGGAAATTGTGCCCAATCCATTGACCACAACCCTACAGGTTAGGGAAAAGCTCCAAGGCCCCTGAGGCCATCAATACTGTAGGCCACCCTGGACTAAGAGGGGCTCTCTGACACCAGCGGAGCAACTATCTCCACTTAGACTCTCAGACAGTGTCCCCAGAGACAGAAGGTTGAAATGGACAGGCCCCCAGGCCCTAATCTGAACCTTAGCTTTGGTTTCCATGTGTCCGTCCTCAGAGGTCTGTTTTCGTAGACCAGCACACGGGGCTTTTCTGAGGCTCCAAACCAAACCTCTCTCGCCTCCACATGGGGAGCTTACTTACTGCGGATGTATCAAACCCTTCAGGTAGGAGAGTTCCGCAGGGCCACTGAACAACCAGCACATTCCAAGGTTTCCATGGACCCAAACGCACATTATGACGCATCCTCAGGAGAGGCCATTTCAACTCAGCCCCCTGGTTAGCGTGCCCCAGAGGCAGCAGATCAAACATATCTTGTGGCTAATGGCCAATGGGAATGCGAGGCATGCTGTACAGGGATCCATCCTTCCAACCGTGCTCTCCAGTCCTTCCGTATGGTATGTCCTGGAGCCATGCAACAGGACTCGAATGTCCCACAGAAGGAAACCTGGTGGTTTGGGTCAACCTCCAAACTCAGCGTGGGAAAACTTCCTTGGCCTCATGAGGCCCCCGCTTCATGAAGGTGCCATCATGGACACATACTCCAGCCTCAGCCAACGTCTGATCCTCAGCCTGACTTCAGATGCAGGAGATTTTGATTCAGCCTCTGCCTA
The DNA here is from genome assembly GCF_964662115.1 of Mustela nivalis. Taxonomy (NCBI): domain Eukaryota; kingdom Metazoa; phylum Chordata; class Mammalia; order Carnivora; family Mustelidae; genus Mustela; species Mustela nivalis. The sequence goes on along the minus strand of NW_028133863.1, from coordinate 33,794 downwards.
GTGGGCCTGCTCTGCCCTTGGCTCCAATCCTCACTTTAGCTTGTGTTCCTAGACTTCCGTCCTCACACTCCTGGCCCACAAACCCTCCCTACTGGGAATTCTGGGGCCACAATGAAGCACTCCGCCTGCCTCCCAGGAGAAAAACTTTGTCTATGGTGCTGCCCAGAAACCCCAAATGAGGATCAAACTGCTTGGCCCTCGGCAACACCCCAATTGCATAGGCTACCTTAAACACTGATGCTCTGTCGCAAATAGCCTGAGCCCAGACCTTCCAACAGACACCGACACAGCTGGCTGCACACCCAGCACATTGAACCCGCCACTGCCTTAGGCCACCATCCATTCCCAACCTGGGTTTTCAGTCATCAGAACCTAGACCTTATCTCCAATCCCTGCACAGGGGGGAACCTGATGCACAAGTCAGAACCCCTCCTTCCCCATGGCAAGAAACCTTGCTGCTGGCAGTAAGTCAAACCTTCAGTGTAGGAGAAAACGGCATGGCCCATGAGGCCACGCCTATGTGTGAGGGACGCCTTGGGCACAAACACACATTGTGACCCTCAGCGTGAGTACCTTATTCAAGTAACGCCTCTCAGTGATTGGACCAAGAGCCCGCATATGTGGCTTGCCATGCCCATAGGCACGCAGGACTAACTAGATGGTGTGTATTCCAGTTGAGGGAACCCACTGCTGTGCTCTAGAGTCCCTCTCCTGGGGGGTCCCCTGTGGCAGAAAACAGTACTCTTCCCTTCCCACAGAATGAACCCAAACACTTGGGAGCTTGGACAATCCCCCGAGAGGAAGGCTCTTCCTCGGCCCCTGAAGCAACCCCTACCCTGAACGGCCACTGTGAACGCAACACCCAGAGACAAAAGCCTGAGCGACTGCCTCCCACTTGCCCTCCTTTGATATCCAGAGGATCTCCCCTCTCGGACTGGAGATCAGGCCTGCCATTACCTTGGCCCCTACCTGAGCCAAGTTTGCTTTTTCAGACATCTGTCCCCACAGCCATGGCAAACACAGCCTCTAGGCTGGGTCCTCTGGAGCCATACCACAGGACCGTGCCTGCTCTCTCCTGGTTAACTCTGTCCATTCCTTTGGCCACACACCTCCAGAATATGAGAAACCTCAAGGCCCCCGAGGACATACCATTACCGGGAGCCTCCCTGCACACACAGGGGCCTTCGGACACAAGCTGAGCTGCTACCTCCATGAAGGCATGCACACAGATGTCAACAGAGATAGAAGGTTGAGCCCGACAGGCCCTTAGGCCCTAATCTCAACTCTTGCTTTGTTTTCCAGGTGTCACTCCTCAGAGGCTTTGGTTCGAAGAACAGGATATGGGGCTTTCCTGAGGCACTGAACAGAACTTCTCTCGTCTCCACATGGGAAGCTTCCTTGTTGGAGCCGTGTCAAACACCTCAGGTTGGAGAATCCTGCAGAGTCCCTGAGCCACCTCCACATTCCAAGGTCTCCCAGGCCACCAAGCCACAGTAGGACTCATCTTCAGGAGAGTCCATTTCAACTCTCCCCTCTGGGTAGCTCACCCAGGAGCCCGCAGATTGAGCCTGCCTTGTCCTGACTAAAGAGTGGGAATATGAGGTGGCGTTCCCAGGCATCCATGCTTAGACACCTGCTCTCGAGTCTTTCCGTATGGGGCCTCCTGGAACCATCCAATAGCACTCGACTTTCGTGCAGAAGGAAACCTTGAGGTTTGGAGTAGTTCACAAATCCCATCGTAGGCAAACCTTCCTGGCCTCATGAGGCCCCCACACCATTCAGGAAGAGGCCATGCTGGACAAAAACTCTAGCCTGAGGCACGTCTCAGAGTTGAAATGACCTCAGTGCAGGAGATATCGATTCAGCCTCCCAGAGTGGGCCTGTCGTGCCATCGGTCCCAAACCTCACGCTAGCTTGTGTTTTCAGACTTCCTTCCTCACACTCCTGGCAAGCAAGCCCTCCGGACTAGGAACTCCAGAACCACAACCCAGCCCAGGGTCTGCCCAAGGGAAGAAAGACGTTTCCCTGTGGGGTTCTCTCCAGAAAACCCAGATGAGGATCAACCTGCTCGGGCCTCGACCGGTACCCGAACTGGATAGGCTGCTCTGGGCACTCATGCTCTGTCTGACACAGCCTGAAGCCAGACGTCCAGACAGACAAGGAGACAGCTGGCCGCACACCCAGCACTTCGGACACGCCATGGTCTTATGCCGTCACCTCTTCCTAACCTTGGTTTTCAGATATCTGAACCTAGACATTATATCAATTCTCCACACAGCTGGGTATCGCAAGCACAACACAGAACTCCTCCTTCCCCGTGGCTGTAAAGCTTGCTCTTGGCATGGAGTCACACCTTCAGGGTGGGAGAAACCTTCCTGGTCCCTGATGCCACGCCCAAACTTGAGTGCTGCTTGGGCACAAATTCACACTCTGACCCTCAGCATGAGCCCCATGTCAAAGAAAGGCCTGTCAGGGCCTGGGCCAAGAGCCCGCATATGGGGCTTGCCAAGCCCCTATGCACCCAATCCTCACCAGTGTTTGAGTTTTCCAGTCGCCCCGCCTGTACCTGGGGCTCTGCTCTGGAATCCCTTTCTTGGAGAGACACGTGAGCCAGACAACACTTTTCCACCCTTCCCACAAAATGACCCCAAACTCTTGGGAGCTGGGACAAATCCCCAGAGTGGGAATCTCGTCCACAGTCCCTGAGGCCACCCCTCCAATCCACGGCTATCTCGGACACAACATCCAGAGACAAAAGCCTGAAGGAACGCCTCCCACTCGCCCTTGTTTCAGAGGCCCAGGAGCTCCCTCTCGGGCTGTACATCCGGCCTGCCATACCCTAGGCGCCACTCATGAGCTGAGTTTGTGTTTTCAGACTTCTGTGCCCTCAGCCTGGACCCACACAACCGCCAGGCTAGGGCCTCTGGAGCCACAGCGAAAGATTGTGCCTGCCCTCTCCAAGGAAATTGTGCCCAATCCATTGACCACAACCCTACAGGTTAGGGAAAAGCTCCAAGGCCCCTGAGGCCATCAATAGTGTAGGCCACCCTGGACTAAGAGGGGCTCTCTGACACCAGCGGAGCAACTATCTCCACTTAGACTCTCAGACAGTGTCCCCAGAGACAGAAGGTTGAAATGGACAGGCCCCCAGGCCCTAATCTGAACCTTAGCTTTGGTTTCCATGTGTCCGTCCTCAGAGGTCTGTTTTCGTAGAACAGCACACGGGGCTTTTCTGAGGCTCCAAACCAAACCTCTCTCGTCTCCACATGGGGAGCTTACTTACTGGGGATGTATCAAACCCTTCAGGTAGGAGAGTTCCACAGGGCCACTGAACAACCAGCACATTCCAAGGTTTCCATGGACCCAAACGCACATTATGACGCATCCTCAGGAGAGGCCATTTCAACTCAGCCCCCTGGTTAGCGTGCCCCAGAGGCAGCAGATCAAACATATCTTGTGGCTAATGGCCAATGGGAATGCGAGGCATGCTGTACAGGGATCCATCCTTCGAACCGTGCTCTCCAGTCCTTCCGTATGGTATGTCCTGGAGCCATGCAACAGGACTCGAATGTCCCACAGAAGGAAACCTGGTGGTTTGGGGCAACCTCCAAACTCAGCGTGGGAAAACTTCCTTGGCCTCATGAGGCCCCCGCTTCATGAAGGTGCCATCATGGACACATACTCCAGCCTCAGCCAACGTCTGATCCTCAGCCTGACTTCAGATGCAGGAGATTTTGTTTCAGCCTCTGCCTAGTGGGCCTGCTCTGCCCTTGGCTCCAATCCTCACTTTAGCTTGTGTTCCTAGACTTCCGTCCTCACACTCCTGGCCCACAAACCCTCCCTACTGGGAAATCTGGGGCCACAATGAAGCACTCCGCCTGCCTCCCAGGTGAAAAACTTTGTCTATGGTGCTGCCCAGAAACCCCAAATGAGGATCAAACTGCTTGGCCCTCGGCAACACCCCAATTACATAGGCTACCTTAAACACTGATGCTCTGTCGCAAATAGCCTGAGCCCAGACCTTCCAACAGACACCGACACAGCTGGCTGCACACCCAGCACATTGGACCCGCCACTGCCTTAGGCCACCATCCATTCCCAACCTGGGTTTTCAGTCATCAGAACCTAGACCTTATCTCCAGTCCTGCACAGGGGGGAACCTGATGCACAAGTCAGAACCCCTCCTTCCCCATGGCAAGAAACCTTGCTGCTGGCAGTGAGACAAACCTTCAGTGTAGGTGAAAACGGCATGGCCCATGAGGCCACGCCCTTGTGTGAGGGCCGCCTTGGGCACAAACACACATTGTGACCCTCAGCGTGAGTACCTTATTCAAGTAACGCCTCTCAGTGATTGGACCAAGAGCCCGCATATATGGCTTGCCATGCCCATAGGCACGCAGGACTAACTAGATGGTGTGTATTCCAGTTGAGGGAACCCACTGCTGTGCTCTAGAGTCCCTCTCCTGGGGGGTCCCCTGTGGCAGAAAACAGTACTCTTCCCTTCCCACAGAATGAACCCAAACACTTGGGAGCTTGGACAATCCCCCGAGAGGAAGGCTCTTCCTCGGCCCCTGAAGCAACCCCTACCCTGAACGGCCACTGTGAAGGCAACACCCAGAGACAAAAGCCTGAGCGACTGCCTCCCACTTGCCCTCCTTTGATATCCAGAGGATCTCCCCTCTCGGACTGGAGATCAGGCCTGCCATTACCTTGGCCCCTACCTGAGCCAAGTTTGCTTTTTCAGACATCTGTCCCCACAGCTCTGGCAAACACAGCCTCTAGGCTGGGTCCTCTGGAGCCATACCACAGGACCATGCCTGCTCTCTCCTGGTTAACTCTGTCCATTCCTTTGGCCACACACCTCCAGAATATGAGAAACCTCAAGGCCCCCGAGGACATACCATTACCGGGAGCCTCCCTGCACACACAGGGGCCTTTGGACACAAGCTGAGCTGCTACCTCCATGAAGGCATGCACACAGATGTCAACAGAGATAGAAGGTTGAGCCCGACAGGCCCTTAGGCCCTAATCTCAACTCTTGCTTTGTTTTCCAGGTGTCACTCCTCAGAGGCTTTGGTTCGAAGAACAGGATATTGGGCTTTCCTGAGGCACTGAACAGAACTTCTCTCGTCTCCACATGGGAAGCTTCCTTGTTGGAGCCGTGTCAAACACCTCAGGTTGGAGAATCCTGCAGAGTCCCTGAGCCACCTCCACATTCCAAGGTCTCCCAGGCCACCAAGCCACAGTAGGACTCATCTTCAGGAGAGTCCATTTCAACTCTCCCCTCTGGGTAGCTCACCCAGGAGCCCGCAGATTGAGCCTGCCTTGTCCTGACTAAAGAGTGGGAATATGAGGTGGCGTTCCCAGGCATCCGTGCTTAGACACCTGCTCTCGAGTCTTTCCGTATGGGGCCTCCTGGAACCATCCAATAGCACTCGATTTTCGTGCAGAAGGAAACCTTGAGGTTTGGAGTAGTTCACAAATCCCATCGTAGGCAAACCTTCCTGGCCTCATGAGGCCCCCACACCATTCAGGAAGAGGCCATGCTGGACAAAAACTCTAGTCTGAGGCACGTCTCAGAGTTGAAATGACCTCAGTGCAGGAGATCTCGATTCAGCCTCTCAGAGTGGGCCTGCCGTGCCATCGGTCCCAAACCTCACGCTAGCTTGTGTTTTCAGACTTCCTTCCTCACACTCCTGGCAAACAAGCCCTCCGGACTAGGAACTCCAGAACCACAACCCAGCCCAGGGTCTGCCCAAGGGAAGAAAGACGTTTCCCTGTGGGGTTCTCTCCAGAAAACCCAGATGAGGATCAACCTGCTCGGGCCTCGACCGGTACCCGAACTGGATAGGCTGCTCTGGGCACTCATGCTCTGTCTGACACAGCCTGAAGCCAGACGTCCAGACAGACAAGGAGACAGCTGGCCGCACACCCAGCACTTCGGACACGCCATGGTCTTATGCCGTCACCTCTTCCTAACCTTGGTTTTCAGATATCTGAACCTAGACATTATATCAATTCTCCACACAGCTGGGTATCGCAAGCACAACACAGAACTCCTCCTTCCCCGTGGCTGTAAAGCTTGCTCTTGGCATGGAGTCACACCTTCAGGGTGGGAGAAACCTTCCTGGTCCCTGATGCCACGCCCAAACTTGAGTGCTGCTTGGGCACAAATTCACACTCTGACCCTCAGCATGAGCCCCATGTCAAAGAAAGGCCTGTCAGGGCCTGGGCCAAGAGCCCGCATATGGGGCTTGCCAAGCCCCTATGCACCCAATCCTCACCAGTGTTTTAGTTTTCCAGTCTCCCCGCCCGTACCTGGGGCTCTGCTCTGGAATCCCTTTCTTGGAGAGACACGTGAGCCAGACAACACTTTTCCACCCTTCCCACAAAATGACCCCAAACTCTTGGGAGCTGGGACAAATCCCCAGAGAGGGATACTCGTCCACAGTCCCTGAGGCCACCCCTCCAATCCACGGCTATCTCGGACACAACATCCAGAGACAAAAGCCTGAAGGAACGCCTCCCACTCGCCCTTGTTTCAGAGGCCCAGGAGCTCCCTCTCGGGCTGTACATCCGGCCTGCCATACCCTAGGCGCCACTCATAAGCTGAGTTTGTGTTTTCAGACTTCTGTGCCCTCAGCCTGGACCCACACAACCGCCAGGCTAGGGCCTCTAGAGCCACAGCGAAAGATTGTGCCTGCCCTCTCCAAGGAAATTGTGCCCAATCCATTGACCACTACCCTACAGATTAGGGAAAAGCTCCAAGGCCCCTGAGGCCATCAATAGTGTAGGCCACCCTGGACTAAGAGGGGCTCTCTGACACCAGCGGAGCAACTATCTCCACTTAGACTCTCAGACAGTGTCCCCAGGGACAGAAGGTTGAAATGGACAGGCCCCCAGGCCCTAATCTGAACCTTAGCTTTGGTTTCCATGTGTCCGTCCTCAGAGGTCTGTTTTCGTAGACCAGCACACGGGGCTTTTCTGAGGCTCCAAACCAAACCTCTCTCGTCTCCACATGGGGAGCTTACTTACTGGGGATGTATCAAACCCTTCAGGTAGGAGAGTTCCGCAGGGCCACTGAACAACCAGCACATTCCAAGGTTTCCATGGACCCAAACGCACATTATGACGCATCCTCAGGAGAGGCCATTTCAACTCAGCCCCCTGGTTAGCGTGCCCCAGAGGCAGCAGATCAAACATATCTTGTGGCTAATGGCCAATGGGAATGCGAGGCATGCTGTACAGGGATCCATCCTTCGAACCGTGCTCTCCAGTCCTTCCGTATGGTATGTCCTGGAGCCATGCAACAGGACTCGAATGTCCCACAGAAGGAAACCTGGTGGTTTGGGGCAACCTCCAAACTCAGCGTGGGAAAACTTCCTTGGCCTCATGAGGCCCCCGCTTCATGAAGGTGCCATCATGGACACATACTCCAGCCTCAGCCAACGTCTGATCCTCAGCCTGACTTCAGATGCAGGAGATTTTGATTCAGCCTCAGCCTAGTGGGCCTGCTCTGCCCTTGGCTCCAATCCTCACTTTAGCTTGTGTTCCTAGACTTCCGTCCTCACACTCCTGGCCCACAAACCCTCCCTACTGGGAAATCTGGGGCCACAATGAAGCACTCCGCCTGCCTCCCAGGAGAAAAACTTTGTCTATGGTGCTGCCCAGAAACCCCAAATGAGGATCAAACTGCTTGGCCCTCGGCAACACCCCAATTGCATAGGCTACCTTAAACACTGATGCTCTGTCGCAAATAGCCTGAGCCCAGACCTTCCAACAGACCCCGACACAGCTGGCTGCACACCCAGCACATTGGACCCGCCACTGCCTTAGGCCACCATCCATTCCCAACCTGGGTTTTCAGTCATCAGAACCTAGACCTTATCTCCAATCCCTGCACAGGGGGGAACCTGATGCACAAGTCAGATCCCCTCCTTCCCCATGGCAAGAAACCTTGCTGCTGGCAGTGAGTCAAACCTTCAGTGTAGGAGAAAACGGCATGGCCCATGAGGCCACGCCCATGTGTGAGGGCCGCCTTGGGCACAAACACACATTGTGACCCTCAGCGTGAGTACCTTATTCAAGTAACGCCTCTCAGTGATTGGACCAAGAGCCCGCATATGTGGCTTGCCATGCCCATAGGCACGCAGGACTAACTAGATGGTGTGTATTCCAGTTGAGGGAACCCACTGCTGTGCTCTAGAGTCCCTCTCCTGGGGGGTCCCCTGTGGCAGAAAACAGTACTCTTCCCTTCCCACAGAATGAACCCAAACACTTGGGAGCTTGGACAATCCCCCGAGAGGAAGGCTCTTCCTCGGCCCCTGAAGCAACCCCTACCCTGAACGGCCACTGTGAACGCAACACCCAGAGACAAAAGCCTGAGCGACTGCCTCCCACTTGCCCTCCTTTGATATCCAGAGGATCTCCCCTCTCGGACTGGAGATCAGGCCTGCCATTACCTTGGCCCCTACCTGAGCCAAGTTTGCTTTTTCAGACATCTGTCCCCACAGCCCTGGCAAACACAGCCTCTAGGCTGGGTCCTCTGGAGCCATACCACAGGACCATGCCTGCTCTCTCCTGGTTAACTCTGTCCATTCCTTTGGCCACACACCTCCAGAATATGAGAAACCTCAAGGCCCCCGAGGACATACCATTACCGGGAGCCTCCCTGCACACACAGGGGCCTTCGGACACAAGCTGAGCTGCTACCTCCATGAAGGCATGCACACAGATGTCAACAGAGATAGAAGGTTGAGCCCGACAGGCCCTTAGGCCCTAATCTCAACTCTTGCTTTGTTTTCCAGGTGTCACTCCTCAGAGGCTTTGGTTCGAAGAACAGGATATGGGGCTTTCCTGAGGCACTGAACAGAACTTCTCTCGTCTCCACATGGGAAGCTTCCTTGTTGGAGCCGTGTCAAACACCTCAGGTTGGAGAATCCTGCAGAGTCCCTGAGCCACCTCCACATTCCAAGGTCTCCCAGGCCACCAAGCCACAGTAGGACTCATCTTCAGGAGAGTCCATTTCAACTCTCCCCTCTGGGTAGCTCACCCAGGAGCCCGCAGATTGAGCCTGCCTTGTCCTGACTAAAGAGTGGGAATATGAGGTGGCGTTCCCAGGCATCCGTGCTTAGACACCTGCTCTCGAGTCTTTCCGTATGGGGCCTCCTGGAACCATCCAATAGCACTCGATTTTCGTGCAGAAGGAAACCTTGAGGTTTGGAGTAGTTCACAAATCCCATCGTAGGCAAACCTTCCTGGCCTCATGAGGCCCCCACACCATTCAGGAAGAGGCCATGCTGGACAAAAACTCTAGTCTGAGGCACGTCTCAGAGTTGAAATGACCTCAGTGCAGGAGATCTCGATTCAGCCTCTCAGAGTGGGCCTGCCGTGCCATCGGTCCCAAACCTCACGCTAGCTTGTGTTTTCAGACTTCCTTCCTCACACTCCTGGCAAACAAGCCCTCCGGACTAGGAACTCCAGAACCACAACCCAGCCCAGGGTCTGCCCAAGGGAAGAAAGACGTTTCCCTGTGGGGTTCTCTCCAGAAAACCCAGATGAGGATCAACCTGCTCGGGCCTCGACCGGTACCCGAACTGGATAGGCTGCTCTGGGCACTCATGCTCTGTCTGACACAGCCTGAAGCCAGACGTCCAGACAGACAAGGAGACAGCTGGCCGCACACCCAGCACTTCGGACACGCCATGGTCTTATGCTGTCACCTCTTCCTAACCTTGGTTTTCAGATATCTGAACCTAGACATTATATCAATTCTCCACACAGCTGGGTATCGCAAGCACAACACAGAACTCCTCCTTCCCCGTGGCTGTAAAGCTTGCTCTTGGCATGGAGTCACACCTTCAGGGTGGGAGAAACCTTCCTGGTCCCTGATGCCACGCCCAAACTTGAGTGCTGATTGGGCACAAATTCACACTCTGACCCTCAGCATGAGCCCCATGTCAAAGAAAGGCCTGTCAGGGCCTGGGCCAAGAGCCCGCATATGGGGCTTGCCAAGCCCCTATGCACCCAATCCTCACCAGTGTTTGAGTTTTCCAGTCGCCCCGCCCGTACCTGAGGCTTTGCTCTGGAATCCCTTTCTTGGAGAGACACGTGAGCCAGACAACACTTTTCCACCCTTCCCACAAAATGACCCCAAACTCTTGGGAGCTGGGACAAATCCCCAGAGAGGGATACTCGTCCACAGTCCCTGAGGCCACCCCTCCAATCCACGGCTATCTCGGACACAACATCCAGAGACAAAAGCCTGAAGGAACGCCTCCCACTCGCCCTTGTTTCAGAGGCCCAGGAGCTCCCTCTCGGGCTGTACATCCGGCCTGCCATACCCTAGGCGCCACTCATAAGCTGAGTTTGTGTTTTCAGACTTCTGTGCCCTCAGCCTGGACCCACACAACCGCCAGGCTAGGGCCTCTAGAGCCACAGCGAAAGATTGTGCCTGCCCTCTCCAAGGAAATTGTGCCTAATCCATTGACCACTACCCTACAGATTAGGGAAAAGCTCCAAGGCCCCTGAGGCCATCAATAGTGTAGGCCACCCTGGACTAAGAGGGGCTCTCTGACACCAGCGGAGCAACTATCTCCACTTAGACTCTCAGACAGTGTCCCCAGAGACAGAAGGTTGAAATGGACAGGCCCCCAGGCCCTAATCTGAACCTTAGCTTTGGTTTCCATGTGTCCGTCCTCAGAGGTCTGTTTTCGTAGAACAGCACACGGGGCTTTTCTGAGGCTCCAAACCAAACCTCTCTCGTCTCCACATGGGGAGCTTACTTACTGGGGATGTATCAAACCCTTCAGGTAGGAGAGTTCCGCAGGGCCACTGAACAACCAGCACATTCCAAGGTTTCCATGGACCCAAACGCACATTATGACGCATCCTCAGGAGAGGCCATTTCCACTCAGCCCCCTGGTTAGCGTGCCCCAGAGGCAGCAGATCAAACATATCTTGTGGCTAATGGCCAATGGGAATGCGAGGCATGCTGTACAGGGATCCATCCTTCGAACCGTGCTCTCCAGTCCTTCCGTATGGTATGTCTTGGAGCCATGCAACAGGACTCGAATGTCCCACAGAAGGAAACCTGGTGGTTTGGGGCAACCTCCAAACTCAGCGTGGGAAAACTTCCTTGGCCTCATGAGGCCCCCGCTTCATGAAGGTGCCATCATGGACACATACTCCAGCCTCAGCCAACGTCTGATCCTCAGCCTGACTTCAGATGCAGGAGATTTTGATTCAGCCTCTGCCTAGTGGGCCTGCTCTGCCCTTGGCTCCAATCCTCACTTTAGCTTGTGTTCCTAGACTTCCGTCCTCACACTCCTGGCCCACAAACCCTCCCTACTGGGAATTCTGGGGCCACAATGAAGCACTCCGCCTGCCTCCCAGGAGAAAAACTTTGTCTATGGTGCTGCCCAGAAACCCCAAATGAGGATCAAACTGCTTGGCCCTCGGCAACACCCCAATTGCATAGGCTACCTTAAACACTGATGCTCTGTCGCAAGTAGCCTGAGCCCAGACCTTCCAACAGACACCGACACAGCTGGCTGCACACCCAGCACATTGGACCCGCCACTGCCTTAGGCCACCATCCATTCCCAACCTGGGTTTTCAGTCATCAGAACCTAGACCTTATCTCCAATCCCTGCACAGGGGGGAACCTGATGCACAAGTCAGAACCCCTCCTTCCCCATGGCAAGAAACCTTGCTGCTGGCAGTGAGTCAAACCTTCAGTGTAGGAGAAAACGGCATGGCCCATGAGGCCACGCCCATGTGTGAGGGCCGCCTTGGGCACAAACACACATTGTGACCCTCAGCGTGAGTACCTTATTCAAGTAACGCCTCTCAGTGATTGGACCAAGAGCCCGCATATGTGGCTTGCCATGCCCATAGGCACGCAGGACTAACTAGATGGTGTGTATTCCAGTTGAGGGAACCCACTGCTGTGCTCTAGAGTCCCTCTCCTGGGGGGTCCCCTGTGGCAGAAAACAGTACTCTTCCCTTCCCACAGAATGAACCCAAACACTTGGGAGCTTGGACAATCCCCCGAGAGGAAGGCTCTTCCTCGGCCCCTGAAGCAACCCCTACCCTGAACGGCCACTGTGAAGGCAACACCCAGAGACAAAAGCCTGAGCGACTGCCTCCCACTTGCCCTCCTTTGATATCCAGAGGATCTCCCCTCTCGGACTGGAGATCAGGCCTGCCATTACCTTGGCCCATACCTGAGCCAAGTTTGCTTTTTCAGACATCTGTCCCCACAGCCCTGGCAAACACAGCCTCTAGGCTGGGTCCTCTGGAGCCATACCACAGGACCGTGCCTGCTCTCTCCTGGGAAACTCTGTCCATTCCTTTGGCCACACACCTCCAGAATATGAGAAACCTCAAGGCCCCCGAGGACATACCATTACCGGGAGCCTCCCTGCACACACAGGGGCCTTCGGACACAAGCTGAGCTGCTACCTCCATGAAGGCATGCACACAGATGTCAACAGAGATAGAAGGTTGAGCCGGACAGGCCCTTAGGCCCTAATCTCAACTCTTGCTTTGTTTTCCAGGTGTCACTCCTCAGAGGCTTTGGTTCGAAGAACAGGATATGGGGCTTTCCTGAGGCACTGAACAGAACTTCTCTCGTCTCCACATGGGAAGCTTCCTTGTTGGAGCCGTGTCAAACACCTCAGGTTGGAGAATCCTGCAGAGTCCCTGAGCCACCTCCACATTCCAAGGTCTCCCAGGCCACCAAGCCACAATAGGACTCATCTTCAGGAGAGTCCATTTCAACTCTCCCATCTGGGTAGCTCACCCAGGAGCCCGCAGATTGAGCCTGCCTTGTCCTGACTAAAGAGTGGGAATATGAGCTGGCGTTCCCAGGCATCCGTGCTTAGAAACCTGCTCTCGAGTCTTTCCGTATGGGGCCTCCTGGAACCATCCAATAGCACTCGATTTTCGTGCAGAAGGAAACCTTGAGGTTTGGAGTAGTTCACAAATCCCATCGTAGGCAAACCTTCCTGGCCTCATGAGGCCCCCACACCATTCAGGAAGAGGCCATGCTGGACAAAAACTCTAGTCTGAGGCACGTCTCAGAGTTGAAATGACCTCAGTGCAGGAGATCTCGATTCAGCCTCTCAGAGTGGGCCTGCCGTGCCATCGGTCCCAAACCTCACGCTAGCTTGTGTTTTCAGACTTCCTTCCTCACACTCCTGGCAAACAAGCCCTCCGGACTAGGAACTCCAGAACCACAACCCAGCCCAGGGTCTGCCCAAGGGAAGAAAGACGTTTCCCTGTGGGGTTCTCTCCAGAAAACCCAGATGAGGATCAACCTGCTCGGGCCTCGACCGGTACCCGAACTGGATAGGCTGCTCTGGGCACTCATGCTCTGTCTGACACAGCCTGAAGCCAGACGTCCAGACAGACAAGGAGACAGCTGGCCGCACACCCAGCACTTCGGACACGCCATGGTCTTATGCCGTCACCTCTTCCTAACCTTGGTTTTCAGATATCTGAACCTAGACATTATATCAATTCTCCACACAGCTGGGTATCGCAAGCACAACACAGAACTCCTCCTTCCCCGTGGCTGTAAAGCTTGCTCTTGGCATGGAGTCACACCTTCAGGGTGGGAGAAACCTTCCTGGTCCCTGATGCCACGCCCAAACTTGAGTGCTGCTTGGGCACAAATTCACACTCTGACCCTCAGCATGAGCCCCATGTCAAAGAAAGGCCTGTCAGGGCCTGGGCCAAGAGCCCGCATATGGGGCTTGCCAAGCCCCTATGCACCCAATCCTCACCAGTGTTTGAGTTTTCCAGTCTCCCCGCCCGTACCTGGGGCTCTGCTCTGGAATCCCTTTCTTGGAGAGACACGTGAGCCAGACAACACTTTTCCACCCTTCCCACAAAATGACCCCAAACTCTTGGGAGCTGGGACAAATCCCCAGAGAGGGATACTCGTCCACAGTCCCTGAGGCCACCCCTCCAATCCACGGCTATCTCGGACACAACATCCAGAGACAAAAGCCTGAAGGAACGCCTCCCAGTCGCCCTTGTTTCAGAGGCCCAGGAGCTCCCTCTCGGGCTGTACATCCGGCCTGCCATACCCTAGGCGCCACTCATAAGCTGAGTTTGTGTTTTCAGACTTCTGTGCCCTCAGCCTGGACCCACACAACCGCCAGGCTAGGGCCTCTGGAGCCACAGCGAAAGATTGTGCCTGCCCTCTCCAAGGAAATTGTGCCCAATCCATTGACCACAACTCTACAGGTTAGGGAAAAGCTCCAAGGCCCCTGAGGCCATCAATAGTGTAGGCCACCCTGGACTAAGAGGGGCTCTCTGACACCAGCGGAGCAACTATCTCCACTTAGAATCTCAGACAGTGTCCCCAGAGACAGAAGGTTGAAATGGACAGGCCCCCAGGCCCTAATCTGAACCTTAGCTTTGGTTTCCATGTATCCGTCCTCAGAGGTCTGTTTTCGTAGAACAGCACAAGGGGCTTTTCTGAGGCTCCAAACCAAACCTCTCTCGACTCCACATGGGGAGTTTACTTACTGGGGATGTATCAAACCCTTCAGGTAGGAGAGTTCCGCAGGGCCACTGAACAACCAGCACATTCCAAGGTTTCCATGGACCCAAACGCACATTATGACGCATCCTCAGGAGAGGCCATTTCAACTCAGCCCCCTGGTTAGCGTGCCCCAGAGGCAGCAGATCAAACATATCTTGTGGCTAATGGCCAATGGGAATGCGAGGCATGCTGTACAGGGATCCATCCTTCGAACCGTGCTCTCCAGTCCTTCCGTATGGTATGTCCTGGAGCCATGCAACAGGACTCGAATGTCCCACAGAAGGAAACCTGGTGGTTTGGGGCAACCTCCAAACTCAGCGTGGGAAAACTTCCTTGGCCTCATGAGGCCCCCGCTTCATGAAGGTGCCATCATGGACACATACTCCAGCCTCAGCCAACGTCTGATCCTCAGCCTGACTTCAGATGCAGGAGATTTTGATTCAGCCTCTGCCTAGTGGGCCTGCTCTGACCTTGGCTCCAATCCTCACTTTAGCTTGTGTTCCTAGACTTCCGTCCTCACACTCCTGGCCCACAAACCCTCGCTACTGGGAATTCTGGGGCCACAATGAAGCACTCCGCCTGCCTCCCAGGAGAAAAACTTTGTCTATGGTGCTGCCCAGAAACCCCAAATGAGGATCAAACTGCTTGGCCCTCGGCAACACCCCAATTGCATAGGCTACCTTAAACACTGATGCTCTGTCGCAAATAGCCTGAGCCCAGACCTTCCAACAGACACCGACACAGCTGGCTGCACACCCAGCACATTGGACCCGCCACTGCCTTAGGCCACCATCCATTCCCAACCTGGGTTTTCAGTCATCAGAACCTAGACCTTATCTCCAATCCCTGCACAGGGGGGAACCTGATGCACAAGTCAGAACCCCTCCTTCCCCATGGCAAGAAACCTTGCTGCTGGCAGTGAGTCAAACCTTCAGTGTAGGAGAAAACGGCATGGCCCATGAGGCCACGCCCATGTGTGAGGGCCGCCTTGGGCACAAACACACATTGTGACCCTCAGCGTGAGTACCTTATTCAAGTAACGCCTCTCAGTGATTGGACCAAGAGCCCGCATATGTGGCTTGCCATGCCCATAGGCACGCAGGACTAACTAGATGGTGTGTATTCCAGTTGAGGGAACCCACTGCTGTGCTCTAGAGTCCCTCTCCTGGGGGGTCCCCTGTGGCAGAAAACAGTACTCTTCCCTTCCCACAGAATGAACCCAAACACTTGGGAGCTTGGACAATCCCCCGAGAGGAAGGCTCTTCCTCGGCCCCTGAAGCAACCCCTACCCTGAACGGCCACTGTGAACGCAACACCCAGAGACAAAAGCCTGAGCGACTGCCTCCCACTTGCCCTCCTTTGATATCCAGAGGATCTCCCCTCTCGGACTGGAGATCAGGCCTGCCATTACCTTGGCCCATACCTGAGCCAAGTTTGCTTTTTCAGACATCTGTCCCCACAGCCCTGGCAAACACAGCCTCTAGGCTGGGTCCTCTGGAGCCATACCACAGGACCGTGCCTGCTCTCTCCTGGGAAACTCTGTCCATTCCTTTGGCCACACACCTCCAGAATATGAGAAACCTCAAGGCCCCCGAGGACATACCATTACCGGGAGCCTCCCTCCACACACAGGGGCCTTCGGACACAAGCTGAGCTGCTACCTCCATGAAGGCATGCACACAGATGTCAACAGAGATAGAAGGTTGAGCCGGACAGGCCCTTAGGCCCTAATCTCAACTCTTGCTTTGTTTTCCAGGTGTCACTCCTCAGAGGCTTTGGTTCGAAGAACAGGATATGGGGCTTTCCTGAGGCACTGAACAGAACTTCTCTCGTCTCCACATGGGAAGCTTCCTTGTTGGAGCCGTGTCAAACACCTCAGGTTGGAGAATCCTGCAGAGTCCCTGAGCCACCTCCACATTCCAAGGTCTCCCAGGCCACCAAGCCACAGTAGGACTCATCTTCAGGAGAGTCCATTTCAACTCTCCCCTCTGGGTAGCTCACCCAGGAGCCCGCAGATTGAGCCTGCCTTGTCCTGACTAAAGAGTGGGAATATGAGGTGGCGTTCCCAGGCATCCACGCTTAGACACCTGCTCTCGAGGCTTTCCGTATGGGGCCTCCTGGAACCATCCAATAGCACTCGACTTTCGTGCAGAAGGAAACCTTGAGGTTTGGAGTAGTTCACAAATCCCATCGTAGGCAAACCTTCCTGGCCTCATGAGGCCCCCACACCATTCAGGAAGAGGCCATGCTGGACAAAAACTCTAGCCTGAGGCACGTCTCAGAGTTGAAATGACCTCAGTGCAGGAGATCTCGATTCAGCCTCTCAGAGTGGGCCTGCCGTGCCATCGGTCCCAAACCTCACGCTAGCTTGTGTTTTCAGACTTCCTTCCTCACACTCCTGGCAAACAAGCCCTCCGGACTAGGAACTCCAGAACCACAACCCAGCCCAGGGTCTGCCCAAGGGAAGAAAAACGTTTCCCTGTGGGGCTCTCTCCAGAAAACCCAGATGAGGATCAACCTGCTCGGGCCTCGACGGTACCCGAACTGGATAGGCTGCTCTGGGCACTCATGCTCTGTCTGACACAGCCTGAAGCCAGACGTCCAGACAGACAAGGAGACAGCTGGCCGCACACCCAGCACTTCGGACACGCCATGGTCTTATGCCGTCACCTCTTCCTAACCTTGGTTTTCAGATATCTGAACCTAGACATTATATCAATTCTCCACACAGCTGGGTATCGCAAGCACAACACAGAACTCCTCCTTCCCCATGGCTGTAAAGCTTGCTCTTGGCATGGAGTCACACCTTCAGGGTGGGAGAAACCTTCCGGGTCCCTGATGCCACGCCCAAACTTGAGTGCTGCTTGGGCACAAATTCACACTCTGACCCTCAGCATGAGCCCCATGTCAAAGAAAGGCCTGTCAGGGCCTGGGCCAAGAGCCCGCATATGGGGCTTGCCAAGCACCTATGCACCCAATCCTCACCAGTGTTTGAGATTTCCAGTCGCCCCGTCCGTACCTGGGGCTCTGCTCTGGAATCCCTTTCTTGGAGAGACACATGAGCCAGACAACACTTTTCCACCCTTCCCACAAAATGACCCCAAACTCTTGGGAGCTGGGACAAATCCCCAGAGAGGGATACTCGTCCACAGTCCCTGAGGCCACCCCTCCAATCCACGGCTATCTCGTACACAACATCCAGAGACAAAAGCCTGAAGGAACGCCTCCCACTCGCCCTAGTTTCAGAGGCCCAGGAGCTCCCTCTCGAGCTGTACATCCGACCTGCCATACCCTAGGCGCCACTCAAAAGCTGAGTTTGTGTTTTCAGACTTCTGTGCCCTCAGCCTGGACCCACACAACCGTCAGGCTAGGGCCTCTGGAGCCACAGCAAAAGATTGTGCCTGCACTCTCCACGGAAATTGTGCCCAATCCATTGACCACAACCCTACAGGTTAGGGAAAAGCTCCAAGGCCCCTGAGGCCATCAATAGTGTAGGCCACCCTGGACTAAGAGGGGCTCTCTGACACCAGCGGAGCAACTATTTCCACTTAGACTCTCAGACAGTGTCCCCAGAGACAGAAGGTTGAAATGGACAGGCCCCCAGGCCCTAATCTGAACCTTAGCTTTGGTTTCCATGTGTCCGTCCTCAGAGGTCTGTTTTCGTAGACCAGCACACGGGGCTTTTCTGAGGCACCAAACCAAACCTCTCTCGTCTCCACATGGGGAGCTTACTTACTGGGGATGTATCAAATCCTTCAGGTAGGAGAGTTCCGCAGGGCCACTGAACAACCAGCACATTCCAAGGTTTCCAAGGACCCAAACGCACATTATGACGCATCCTCAGGAGAGGCCATTTCAACTCAGCCCCCTGGTTAGCGTGCCCCAGAGGCAGCTGATCAAACATATCTTGTGGCTAATGGCCAATGGGAATGCGAGGCATGCTGTACAGCGATCCATCCTTCCAACCGTGCTCTCCAGTCCTTCCGTATGGTATGTCCTGGAGCCATGCAACAGGACTCGAATGTCCCACAGAAGGAAACCTGGTGGTTTGGGGCAACCACCAAACTCAGCGTGGGAAAACTTCCTTGGCCTCATGAGGCCCCCGCTTCATGAAGGTGCCATCATGGACACATACTCCAGCCTCAGCCAACGTCTGATCCTCAGCCTGACTTCAGATGCAGGAGATTTTGATTCAGCCTCTGCCTAGTGGGCCTGCTCTGCCCTTGGCTCCAATCCTCACTTTAGCTTGTGTTCCTAGACTTCCGTCCTCACACTCCTGGCCCACAAACCCTCCCTACTGGGAATTCTGGGGCCACAATGAAGCACTCCGCCTGCCTCCCAGGAAAAAAACTTTGTCTATGGTGCTGCCCAGAAACCCCAAATGAGGATCAAACTGCTTGGCCCTCGGCAACACCCCAATTGCATAGGCTACCTTAAACACTGATGCTCTGTCGCAAATAGCCTGAGCCCAGACCTTCCAACAGACACCGACACAGCTGGCTGCACACCCAGCACATTGGACCCGCCACTGCCTTAGGCCACCATCCATTCCCAACCTGGGTTTTCAGTCATCAGAACCTAGACCTTATCTCCAATCCCTGCACAGGGGGGAACCTGATGCACAAGTCAGAACCCCTCCTTCCCCATGGCAAGAAACCTTGCTGCTGGCAGTGAGTCAAACCTTCAGTGTAGGAGAAAACGGCATGGCCCATGAGGCCACGCCCATGTGTGAGGGCCGCCTTGGGCACAAGCACACATTGTGACCCTCAGCGTGAGTACCTTATTCAAGTAACGCCTCTCAGTGATTGGACCAAGAGCCCGCATATGTGGCTTGCCATGCCCATAGGCACGCAGGACTAACTAGATGGTGTGTATTCCAGTTGAGGGAACCCACTGCTGTGCTCTAGAGGCCCTCTCCTGGGGGGGTAATGTGGCAGAAAACAGTACTCTTCCCTTCCCTAAGAATGAACCCAAACACTTGGGAGCTTGGACAATCCCCCGAGAGGAAGGCTCTTCCTCGGCCCCTGAAGCAACCCCTACCCTGAACGGCCACTGTGAACGCAACACCCAGAGACAAAAGCCTGAGCGACTGCCTCCCACTTGCCCTCCTTTGATATCCAGAGGATCTCCCCTCTCGGACTGGAGATCAGGCCTGCCATTACCTTGGGCCCTACCTGAGCCAAGTTTGCTTTTTCAGACATCTGTCCCCACAGCCCTGGCAAACACAGCCTCTAGGCTGGGTCCTCTGGAGCCATACCACAGGACCATGCCTGCTCTCTCCTGGTTAACTCTGTCCATTCCTTTGGCCACACACCTCCAGAATATGAGAAACCTCAATGCCCCCGAGGACATACCATTACCGGGAGCCTCCCTGCACACACAGGGGCCTTCGGACACAAGCTGAGCTGCTACCTCCATGAAGGCATGCACACAGATGTCAACAGAGATAGAAGGTTGAGCCCGACAGGCCCTTAGGCCCTAATCTCAACTCTTGCTTTGTTTTCCAGGTGTCACTCCTCAGAGGCTTTGGTTCGAAGAACAGGATATGGGGCTTTCCTTAGGCACTGAACAGAACTTCTCTCGTCTCCACATGGGAAGCTTCCTTGTTGGAGCCGTGTCAAACACCTCAGGTTGGAGAATCCTGCAGAGTCCCTGAGCCACCTCCACATTCCAAGGTCTCCCAGGCCACCAAGCCACAGTAGGACTCATCTTCAGGAGAGTCCATTTCAACTCTCCCCTCTGGGTAGCTCACCCAGGAGCCCGCAGATTGAGCCTGCCTTGTCCTGAGTAAAGAGTGGGAATATGAGGTGGCGTTCCCAGGCATCCATGCTTAGACACCTGCTCTCGAGTTTTTCCGTATGGATCCTCCTGGAACCATCCAATAGCACTCGACTTTCGTGCATAAGGAAACCTTGAAGTTTGGAGTAGTTCACAAATCCCATCGTAGGCAAACATTCCTGGCCTCATGAGGCACCCACACCATTCAGGAAGAGGCCATGCTGGACAAAAACTCTAGCCTGAGGCACGTCTCATAGTTGAAATGACCTCAGTGCAGGAGATCTCGATTCAGCCTCTCAGAGTGGGCCTGCCGTGCCATCGGTCCCAAACCTCACGCTAGCTTGTGTTTTCAGACTTCCTTCCTCACACTCCTGGCAAACAAGCCCTCCGGACTAGGAACTCCAGAACCACAACCCAGCCCAGGGTCTGCCCAAGGGAAGAAAAACGTTTCCCTGTGGGGCTCTCTCCAGAAAACCCAGATGAGGATCAACCTGCTCGGGCCTCGAAGGTAGCGAACTGGATAGGCTGCTTTCGGCACTCAAGCTCTGTCTGACACAGCCTGAAGCCAGACGTCCAGACAGACAAGGAGACAGCTGGACGCACACCCAGCACTTCGGACACGCCATGGTCTTATGCTGTCACCTCTTCCTAACCTTGGTTTTCAGATATCTGAACCTAGACATTATATCAATTCTCCACACAGCTGGGTATCGCAAGCACAACACAGAACTCCTCCTTCCCCGTGGCTGTAAAGCTTGCTCTTGGCAAGGAGTCACACTTTCAGGGTGGGAGGAACCTTCCTGGTCCCTGATGCCACGCCCAAACTTGAGTGCTGCTTGGGCACAAATTCACACTCTGACCCTCAGCATGAGCCCCATGTCAAAGGAAGGCCTGTCAGGGCCTGGGCCAAGAGCCCGCATATGGGGCTTGCCAAGCCCTTATGCACCCAATCCTCACCAGTGTTTGAGTTTTCCAGTCGCCCCGTCCGTACCTGGGGCTCTGCTCTGGAATCCCTTTCTTGGAGAGACACATGAGCCAGAAACACGACTCCACCCTTCCCACAAAATGACCCCAAACTCTTGGGAGCTGGGACAAATCCACAAATAGTGATACTCGTCCACAGTCCCTGAGGCCACCCCTCCAATCCACGGCTATCTCGGACACAACATCCAGAGACAAAAGCCTGAAGGAACGCCTCCCACTCGCCCTAGTTTCAGAGGCCCAGGAGCTCCCTCTCGGGCTGTACATCCGGCCTGCCATACCCTAGGCGCCACTCATAAGCTGAGTTTGTGTTTTCAGACTTCTGTGCCCTCAGCCTGGACCCACACAACCGTCAGTCTAGGGCCTCTGGAGCCACAGCAAAAGATTGTGCCTGCACTCTCCAAGGAAATTGTGCCCAATCCATTGACCACAACCCTACATGTTAGGGAAAAGCTCCAAGGCCCCTGAGGCCATCAATAGTGTAGGCCACCCTGGACTAAGAGGGGCTCACTGACACCAGCAGAGCAACTATCTCCACTTAGACTCTCAGACAGTGTCCCCAGAGACAGAAGGTTGAAATGGACAGGCCCCCAGGCCCTAATCTGAACCTTAGCTTTGGTTTCCATGTGTCCGTCCTCAGAGGTCTGTTTTCGTAGACCAGCACACGGGGCTTTTCTGAGGCACCCTACCAAACCTCTCTCGTCTCCACATGGGGAGCTTACTTACTGAAGATGTATCAAATCCTTCAGGTAGGAGAGTTCCACAGGGCCACTGAACAACCAGCACATTCCAAGGTTTCCATGGACCCAAACGCACATTATGACGCATCCTCAGGAGAGGCCATTTCAACTCAGCCCCCTGGTTAGCGTGCCCCAGAGGCAGCAGATCAAACATATCTTGTGGCTAATGGCCAATGGGAATGCGAGGCATGCTGTACAGGGATCCATCCTTCGAACCGTGCTCTCCAGTCCTTCCGTATGGTATGTCCTGGAGCCAAGCAACAGGACTCGAATGTCCCACAGAAGGAAACCTGGTGGTTTGGGTCAACCTCCAAACTCAGCGTGGGAAAACTTCCTTGGCCTCATGAGGCCCCCGCTTCATGAAGGTGCCATCATGGACACATACTCCAGCCTCAGCCAACGTCTGATCCTCAGCCTGACTTCAGATGCAGGAGATTTTGATTCAGCCTCTGCCTAGTGGGCCTGCTCTGCCCTTGGCTCCAATCCTCACTTTAGCTTGTGTTCCTAGACTTCCGTCCTCACACTCCTGGCCCACAAACCCTCCCTACTGGGAATTCTGGGGCCACAATGAAGCACTCCGCCTGCCTCCCAGGAGAAAAACTTTGTCTATGGTGCTGCCCAGAAACCCCAAATGAGGATCAAACTGCTTGGCCCTCGGCAACACCCCAATTGCATAGGCTACCTTAATCACTGATGCTCTGTCGCAAATAGCCTGAGCCCAGACCTTCCAACAGACACCGACACAGCTGGCTGCACACCCAGCACATTGGACCCGCCACTGCCTTAGGCCACCATCCATTCCCAACCTGGGTTTTCAGTCATCAGAACCTAGACCTTATCTCCAATCCCTGCACAGGGGGGAACCTGATGCACAAGTCAGAACCCCTCCTTCCCCATGGCAAGAAACCTTGCTGCTGGCAGTGAGTCAAACCTTCAGTGTAGGAGAAAACGGCATGGCCCATGAGGCCACGCCCTTGTGTGAGGGCCGCCTTGGGCACAAACACACATTGTGACCCTCAGCGTGAGTACCTTATTCAAGTAACGCCTCTCAGTGATTGGACCAAGAGCCCGCATATGTGGCTTGCCATGCCCATAGGCACGCAGGACTAACTAGATGGTGTGTATTCCAGTTGAGGGAACCCACTGCTGTGCTCTAGAGGCCCTCTCCTGTGGGGGTAATGTGGCAGAAAACAGTACTCTTCCCTTCCCACAGAATGAACCCAAACACTTGGGAGCTTGGACAATCCCCCGAGAGGAAGGCTCTTCCTCGGCCCCTGAAGCAACCCCTACCCTGAACGGCCACTGTGAAGGCAACACCCAGAGACAAAAGCCTGAGCGACTGCCTCCCACTTGCCCTCCTTTGATATCCAGAGGATCTCCCCTCTCGGACTGGAGATCAGGCTTGCCATTACCTTGGCCCCTACCTGAGCCAAGTTTGCTTTTTCAGACATCTGTCCCCACAGCCCTGGCAAACACAGCCTCTAGGCTGGGTCCTCTGGAGCCATACCACAGGACCATGCCTGCTCTCTCCTGGGAAACTCTGTCCATTCCTTTGGCCACACACCTCCAGAATATGAGAAACCTCAAGGCCCCCGAGGACATACCATTACCGGGAGCCTCCCTGCACACACAGGGGCCTTCGGACACAAGCTGAGCTGCTACCTCCATGAAGGCATGCACACAGATGTCAACAGAGATAGAAGGTTGAGCCGGACAGGCACTTAGGCCCTAATCTCAACTCTTGCTTTGTTTTCCAGGTGTCACTCCTCAGAGGCTTTGGTTCGAAGAACAGGATATGAGGCTTTCCTGAGGCACTGAACAGGACTTCTCTCGTCTCCACATGGGAAGCTTCCTTGTTGGAGCCGTGTCAAACACCTCAGGTTGGAGAATCCTGCAGAGTCCCTGAGCCACCTCCACATTCCAAGGTCTCCCAGGCCACCAAGCCACAGTAGGACTCATCTTCAGGAGAGTCCATTTCAACTCTCCCCTCTGGGTAGCTCACCCAGGAGCCCGCAGATTGAGCCTGCCTTGTCCTGACTAAAGAGTGGGAATATGAGGTGGCGTTCCCAGGCATCCATGCTTAGACACCTGCTCTCGAGTCTTTCCGTATGGGGCCTCCTGGAACCATCCAATAGCACTCGACTTTCGTGCAGAAGGAAACCTTGAGGTTTGGAGTAGTTCACAAATCCCATCGTAGGCAAACCTTCCTGGCCTCATGAGGCCCCCACACCATTCAGGAAGAGGCCATGCTGGACAAAAACTCTAGCCTGAGGCACGTCTCAGAGTTGAAATGACCTCAGTGCAGGAGATCTCGATTCAGCCTCTCAGAGTGGGCCTGCCGTGCCATCGGTCCCAAACCTCACGCTAGCTTGTGTTTTCAGACTTCCTTCCTCACACTCCTGGCAAACAAGCCCTCCGGACTAGGAACTCCAGAACCACAACCCAGCCCAGGGTCTGCCCAAGGGAAGAAAAACGTTTCCCTGTGGGGCTCTCTCCAGAAAACCCAGATGAGGATCAACCTGCTCGGGCCTCGACGGTAGCCAACTGGATAGGCTGCTTTGGGCACTCAAGCTCTGTCTAACACAGCCTGAAGCCAGACGTCCAGACAGACAAGGAGACAGCTGGCCGCACACCCAGCACTTCGGACACGCCATGGTCTTATGCTGTCACCTCTTCCTAACCTTGGTTTTCAGATATCTGAACCTAGACATTATATCAATTCTCCACACAGCTGGGTATCGCAAGCACAACACAGAACTCCTCCTTCCCCGTGGCTGTAAAGCTTGCTCTTGGCATGGAGTCACACCTTCAGGGTGGGAGGAACCTTCCTGGTCCCTGATGCCACGCCCAAACTTGAGTGCTGCTTGGGCACAAATTCACACTCTGACCCTAAGCATGAGCCCCATGTCAAAGGAAGGCCTGTCAGGGCCTGGGCCAAGAGCCCGCATATGGGGCTTGCCAAGCCCCTATGCACCCAATCCTCACCAGTGTTTGAGTTTTCCAGTCGCCCCGCCCGTACCTGTGGCTCTGCTCTGGAATCCCTATCTTGGAGAGACACATGAGCCAGAAACACGACTCCACCCTTCCCACAAAATGACCCCAAACTCTTGGGAGCTGGGACAAATCCACAAATAGTGATACTCGTCCACAGTCCCTGAGGCCACCCCTCCAAACCACGGCTATCTCGGACACAACATCCAGAGACAAAAGCCTGAAGGAACGGCTCCCACTCGCCCTAGTTTCAGAGGCCCAGGAGCTCCCTCTCGGGCTGTACATCCGGCCTGCCATACCCTAGGCGCCACTCATAAGCTGAGTTTGTGTTTTCAGACTTCTGTGCCCTCAGCCTGGACCCACACAACCGTCAGTCTAGGGCCTCTGGAGCCACAGCAAAATATTGTGCCGGCACTCTCCAAGGAAATTGTGCCCAATCCATTGACCACAACCCTACAGGTTAGGGAAAAGCTCCAAGGCCCCCGAGGCCATCAATAGTGTAGGCCACCCTGGACTAAGAGGGGCTCTCTACAACCAGCGGAGCAACTATCTCCACTTAGATTCTCAGAGAGTGTCCCCAGAGACAGAAGGTTGAAATGGACAGGCCCCCAGTCCCTAATCTGATCCTTAGCTTTGGTTTCCATATGTCCGTCCTCAGAGGTCTGTTTTCGTAGACCAGCACACGGGGCTTTTCTGAGGCACCAAACCAAACCTCTCTCGCCTCCACATGGGGAGCTTACTTACTGGGGATGTATCAAACCCTTCAGGTAGGAGAGTTCCGCAGGGCCACTGAACAACCAGCACATTCCAAGGTTTCCATGGACCCAAACGCACATTATGACGCATCCTCAGGAGAGGCCATTTCAACTCAGCCCCCTGGTTAGCGTGCCCCAGAGGCAGCAGATCAAACATATCTTGTGGCTAATGCCAATGGGAATGCGAGGCATGCTGTACAGGGATCCATCCTTCGAACCGTGCTCTCCAGTCCTTCCGTATGGTAGGTCCTGGAGCCATACAACACGACTCGAATGTCCCACAGAAGGAAACCTGGTGGTTTGGGGCAACCTCCAAACTTCCTTGGCCTCATAAGGCCCCCGCTTCATGAAGGTGCCCTCATGGACACATACTCCAGCCTCAGCCAACGTCTGATCCTCAGCCTGACTTCAGATGCAGGAGATTTTGATTCAACCTCTGCCTAGTGGGCCTGCTCTGCCCTTGGCTCCAATCCTCACTTTAGCTTGTGTTCCTAGACTTCTGTCCTCACACTCCTGGCCCACAAACCCTCCCTTCTGGGAATTCTGGGGCCACAATGAAGCACTCCGCCTGCCTCCCAGGAGAAAAACTTTGTCTATGGTGCTGCCCAGAAACCCCAAATGAGGATCAAACTGCTTGGCCCTCGGCAACACCCCAATTGCATAGGCTACCTTAAACACTGATGCTCTGTCGCAAATAGCCTGAGCCCAGACCTTCCAACAGACACCGACACAGCTGGCTGCACACCCAGCACATTGGACCCGCCACTGCCTTAGGCCACCATCCATTCCCAACCTGGGTTTTCAGTCATCAGAACCTAGACCTTATCTCCAATCCCTGCACAGGGGGGAACCTGATGCACAAGTCAGAACCCCTCCTTCCCCATGGCAAGAAACCTTGCTGCTGGCAGTGAGTCAAACCTTCATTGTAGGGGACGCCTGGGTGGCTCACTTGGTTAAGCAGCTGCCTTCGGGTCAGGTCATGATCCCAGCGTCCTGATATCGATTCCCACATCGGGCTCCTTGCTTGGCAGGTAGCCTGCTTCTCCCTCTGCCTCTGCCTGCCACTCTGTCTGCCTGTGCTTGCTCTCGCTTCTCTCTCTATGACAAATAAATAAAATAAAAAAATCTTTAAAAAAAAAAAAACCTTCAGTGTAGGAGAAAACGGCATGGCCCATGAGGCCACGCCCATGTGTGAGGGCCGCCTTGGGCACAAACACACATTGTGACCCTCAGCGTGAGTCCCTATTCAAGTTACGCCTCTCAGTGATTGGACCAAGAGCCCGCATATGTGGCTTGCCATGCCCATAGGCACGCAGGACTAACTAGATGGGTTGTATTCCAGTTGAGGGAACCCACTGCTGTGCTCTAGAGTCCCTCTCCTGGGGGGTCCCCTGTGGCAGAAAACAGTACTCTTCCCTTCCCACAGAATGAACCCAAACACTTGGGAGCTTGGACAATCCCCCGAGAGGAAGGCTCTTCCTCGGCCCCTGAAGCAACCCCTACACTGAACGGCCACTGTGAACGCAACACCCAGAGACAAAAGCCTGAGCGACTGCCTCCCACTTGCCCTCCTTTGATATCCAGAGGATCTCCCCTCTCGGACTGGAGATCAGGCCTACCATTACCTTGGCCCCTACCTGAGCCAAGTTTGCTTTTTCAGACATCTGTCCCCACAGCCCTGGCAAACACAATCTCTAGGCTGGGTCCTCTGGAGCCATACCACAGGACCATGCCTGCTCTCTCCTGGGAAACTCTGTCCATTCCTTTGGCCACACACCTCCAGAATATGAGAAACCTCAAGGCCCCCGAGGACATACCATTACCGGGAGCCTCCCTGCACACACAGGAGCCTTCGGACACAAGCTGAGCTGCTACCTCCATGAAGGCATGCACACAGATGTCAACAGAGATAGAAGGTTGAGCCGGACAGGCCCTTAGGCCCTAATCTCAACTCTTGCTTTGTTTTCCAGGTGTCACTCCTCAGAGGCTTTGGTTCGAAGAAAAGGATATGGGGCTTTCCTGAGGCACTGAACAGAACTTCTCTCGTCTCCACATGGGAAGCTTCCTTGTTGGAGCCGTGTCAAACACCTCAGGTTGGAGTATCCTGCAGAGTCCCTGAGCCACCTCCACATTCCAAGGTCTCCCAGGCCACCAAGCCACAGTAGGACTCATCTTCAGGAGAGTCCATTTCAACTCTCCCCTCTGGGTAGCTCACCCAGGAGCCCGCAGATTGAGCCTGCCTTGTCCTGACTAAAGAGTGGGAATATGAGGTGGCGTTCCCAGGCATCCATGCTTAGACACCTGCTCTCGAGTCTTTCCGTATGGGGCCTCCTGCACTCGACTTTCGTGCAGAAGAAAACCTTGAGGTTTGGAGTAATTCACAAATCCCATCGTAGGCAAACCTTCCTGGCCTCATGAGGCCCCCACACCATTCAGGAAGAGGCCATGCTGGACAAAAACTCTAGCCTGAGGCACGTCTCATAGTTGACATGACCTCAGTGCAGTAGATCTCAATTCAGCCTCTGCAGAGTGGGACTGCCGTGCCCTCGGTCCCAAACATCTCGCTAGCTTTTCTTTTCAGACTTCCTTCCTCACACTCCTGGCAAACAAGCCCTCCGGACTAGGATGCCCAGAACCACAACACAGCCCAGGGTCTGCCCAACGGAAGAAAATCGTTTCCCTGTGGGGCTCTCCAGAAAACCCAGATGAGGATCAACCTGTTCGGGCCTCGACGGTACCCGAACTGGATAGGCTGCTCTGGGCACTCATGTTCTGTCTGACACAGCCTGAAGCCAGACGTCCAGACAGACAAGGAGAAAGCTGGCCGCACACACAGCACTTCGGACACGCCATGGTCTTATGCCGTCACCTCTTCCTAATCTTGGTTTTCAGATATCTGAACCTAGATATTATATCAATTCTCCACACAGCAGGGTATCGCAAGCATAAAACAGAACTCCTCCTTTCCCATGGCTGTAAAGCTTGCTCTTGGCATGGATTCACACCTTCAGGGTGGAAGAAACCTTCATGCCCCTGATGCCACGCCCAAACTTGAGTGCTTCTTGGGCACAAATTCACACTGTGACCCTCAGCATGAGCCCCATGTCAAAGAAAGGCCTGTCAGGGCCAGGGCCAAGAGCCCGCATATGGGGCTTGCCAAGCCCCTATGCACCCAATCCTCACCAGTGTTTGAGTTTTCCAGTCGCCCCACCCGTACCTGGGGCTCTGCTCTGCAATCCCTTTCTTGGAGAGACACATGAGCCAAACAACAGGACTCAACCCTTCCCACAAAATGACCCCAAACTCTTGGGAGCTGGGACAAATCCCCAGAGAGGGATACTCGTTCACAGTCCCTGAGGCCACCCCTCCAATCCACGGCTATCCCGGACACAACATCCAGAGACAAAAGCCTGAGGGAACGCCTCCCACTCGCCCTTGTTTCAGAGGACGAGCAGCTCCCTCTCGGGCTGTACATCCGGCCTGCCATACCCTAGGCACCACTCATAAGCTGAGTTTGTGTTTTCAGACTTCTGTGCCCACAGCCTGGACCCACACAACCTCGAGGCTAGGACCTCTAGCCACAGCGATAGATTGTGCCTGCCTCTCCTAGGAAAGTGTGCCCAATCCATTCACCACAACCCTACACCTTAGGGAAAAGCTCCAAGGCCCCTGAGGCCACCCAAATTATACAGTCTAACCTGGGAACTAATGCACTGTCTGACACAACCTGAGCCAGAACCTCTTGACCAACACCCAGGCAGCTGACCGCACACTGAGCATATCAGACCCGCCATGGCCTTAGGTCGTCATCTCTTCCCAACTTCGGTTTTTCAGGCTTCAGACCAGGACCTTATCTTCAACCACTGCCCAGGGTTGAAAATGATGCAGACATCAGAACACCTTCCCCATGGCAAGAGACCTTGTGATTGGCATGTTGTACAAAGTCAGTGTAGTTGAAACCAGTGTGGCCCATGTGGCCCCGCTCTTGCTCACAGGCCACATTGGTCACTAACACACATTGTGACCCTCAGCCTGAGCCCAGTCCTCAAGTATGGCCTCTCAGTGGCTGGATGAAGAGACAGCATATTGGGCCTGCCATGCCCCTAGGTCCCAATTTTTAACGATAGTTTGGGTTGTCCCTTCACTCTTCCCCAGGGCTGTGCTTTGTAATTACTCTTTGGTTGGGTCACCTGATGTAACAAATGTGAAAGGCGACCTCCCATTCCACAGATTGACGAAAAAGAATTGGGACTGGGACAAATCCACAGAGAGGAAGATTGGTCCATGGCCCATGAGGCCTCCCCACATCCATGGCCATCGTTGATTCACAATCGAGAGACAAAAGCCTGAGCAAGTGCCTCAGACTCGCTCTTTCTTCATATCCTGAAGAGTTCTCCTCATGGTCTGTAGATTGGGCCTGCCATACCTACGTCCCAAAACCTGAGCTGAGTTTGTATTTTCAGACTTCTGTCCTCAAAATCCTGGGCAACACACCCTCCTGGCTGGGGCCCCTGGAGCCACACATTAGGACTGTGCCTACCCAATCCATGAGAATTCTGCCCATTCCATTGTCCAAAATCGTACAAATTAGGAGAACCCTCCAAAGTCCCCGAGGCCATCCCAATAGTGTAGATCTCCGGGGACAAACAAGGGCGGTCTAACACCACGTGAGCATCTACCCCCACTCATTCCATAGATGGATATCTCCAGAGAAGAAGATGGAACCAGACAGGGCCCTAGGCCATAATCGGATCCACTGCTTTGGTACAGGCGTGTCTCCTCAAAAGCCTGGATTCCAATACCAGCATAAGTGATTTCCTGAGGCACCCATCAGAACAAATCTCGTCTCCACAGGGAAACTTGTGCATGGGAGCTATGTCAAAAGCTTAGGAGAAACTTCAGGGTCCCGGTGCCACCCCCCATTTTAAGGCCCTCATGGACACAAACACATATTAGGCCCCATCCTCGGGAAAGTCCATTTCAACTCAGCCACCCCGGTTGTTCTCCCAGAGCCATCCGGCCTCAACTGTCTTGTTGCTAGGAGACAATTGGAATGCGAGGCGGGCTTCCCTGGCATTCATCTTTCAAAGGTTCTCTGGAGTCATTCCATATGGGATTTCCTGGAGCTGCCCAACAGGTCTCAATTGTCCTGCAGAAGGAATCCTTGAAGGGGGCATCCCACAACTCCCAACGTGGGAAAACCTCCATAGCCTTGAGATTCTGCTCCGTTCATGAAGGGGCAGTCATGCACAGAAACTCCAACCTGAGCCAACGTCTGATCCTCACTGTGACTTCAGATGCTTGAGATATTGGTTCACTCTGCAGGGGGTACATGCTGTGCCCTCTGCCTGAAGCCCAAGTTTAGCTTGTGTTCTCAGACTTCTGTACTCACACTCCTGGCCCAGAAGCCCTCAAGTTTGGCAATTCCGGACTCACAATGCAGCACTCTGCCTGCCATCTATAAAAAATATCTTGCCTAAGAGCAGCCCAGGCACATCAAATGAGGATAAACCTACACGGCACTTGACTGTACCCAAATCATATAGTCAAACCTGGGCACTAATGCACTGTCTGACACAACCTGAGCCAGAACCTTCTGACCAACACCCAGGCAGCTGACCGCCCACTGATCATATCAGACACGCCATGGCCTTATGTCGTCATCTCTTCCCAACTTCGGTTTTTCAGGCTTCGGAACCTAGACCTTATCTCCAACAACTGCCCAGGGTTGAAAATGATGCAGACATCAGAACACCTTCCTCATGGCAAGAGACCTTGTGATTGGCATGTTGTCCAAAGTCCAGTGTAGTTGAAACCAGTGTGGCCCATGAGGCCCCGCCCATGCTCGCGGGCCACATTGGTCACAAGCACACATTGTGACCCTCAGCCTGTGCCCAGTCCTCAAGTAAGGCCTCTCAGTGGTTGGATGAAGAGACAGCATATTGGGCCTGCCATGCCCCTAGGTCCCAATTTTTAAACATAGTTTGGGTTGTCCCTTCACTCATCCCCAGGGCTGTGCTTTGTAATTACTCTTTGGTTGGGTCACCTGATGTAACAAATGTGAAAGGCGACCTCCCATTCCACAGATTGACGAAAAAGAATTGGGACTGGGACAAATCCACAGAGAGGAAGATTGGTCCATGGCCCATGAGGCCTCCCCACATCCATGGCCATCGTTGATTCACAATCGAGAGACAAAAGCCTGAGCAAGTGCCTCAGACTCGCTCTTTCTTCATACCCTGAAGAGTTCTCCTCATGGTCTGTAGATTGGGCCTGCCATACCTACGTCCCAAAACCTGAGCTGAGTTTGTATTTTTAGATCTGTCCTCAAAGTCCTGGGCAACATACCCTCCTGGCTTGGGCCCCTGGAGCCACACATTAGGACTGTGCCTACCCAATCCATGGGAATTCTGCCCATTCCATTGTCCAAAATCGTACAAATTAGGAGAAACCTCCAAAGTCCCCGAGGCCATCCCAATAGTGTAGATCTCCGGGACAAACAAGGACGGTCTAACACACGTGAGCATCTACCTCCACTCATTCCATAGATGGATATCTCCAGAGAAGAAGATGGAACCAGACAGGACCCTAGGCCATAATCAGATCCATTGCTTTGGTACAGGCGTGTCTACTCAAAAGCCTGGATTCCAATACCAGCATAAGTGATTTCCTGAGGCACCCATCAGAACAAATCTTGTCTCCACAGGGAAACTTGTGCATGGGAGCTATGTCAAAAGCTTAGGAGAAACTTCAGTGTCTCGGTGCCACCGCCCCATTCCAAGGCCCTCATGGACACAAACACACATTAGGCCCCAACCTCGGGAAAGTCCATTTCAACACAGCCGCCCCGATTGCTCCCGCAGAGCCATCAAAACTCAACTGTCTTGTTGCTAGGAGAAAATTGGAATGCGAGGCGGGATTCCCTGGCATCGATCCTCGAACGGTGCTCTGGAGTCATTCCATATGGGATGTCCTGGAGCTGACCAACAGGTCTCAATTGTCCCGCAGAAGGAATCCTTGAAGGGGGCATCCCACAACTCCCAACGTGGGAAAACCTCCATGGCCTTGAGATTCCGCTCCGTTCATGAAGGGGCAGTCATGCACAGAAACTCCAACCCGAGCCAACGTCTGATCCTCGCCGTGACTTCAGATGCATGAAATATTGGTTCAGATCTGCAGGAGGTACCTGCCGTGCCCTCGGCCTGAAGCCCAAGTCTAGCTTGTGTTCTCAGACTTCTGTCCTCACACTCCTGGCCCAGAAGCCCTCAAGTTTGGCAATTCTGGAACCAAAGTGCAGCACTCTGCCTGCCCTCTAGAAAAAATATCTTGCCTATTGAGCTCCCCAGGAACCTCAAATGAGGATAAACCTATACGGCACTCGACTGTACCCAAATCATATAGTCTAACCTGGGACTAATGCACTGACTGACACAACCTGAGCCCGAACCTCCTGACCAACACCCAGGCAGCTGACCGCACACTGAGCATATCAGACCCGCCATGGCCTTAGGTCGTCATCTCTTCCCAACTTCGGTTTTTCAGGCTTCAGAACCTAGACCTTATCTCCAACCACTGACCAGGGTTGAAAATGATGCAGATATCAGAACACATTCCCCATGGCCAGAGACCTTGTGTTTGGCAGGTTGTCCAAAGTCCAGTGTAGTTGAAACCAGTGTGGCCCATGAGGCCCCGCCCATGCTCGCGGGCCACATTGGTCACAAACACACATTGTGACCCTCAGCATGAGCCCAGTCCTCAAGTAAGGCCTCTCAGTGGCTGGATGAAGAGACAGCATATTGGGCCTGCCATGCACCTAGGCCCCAATTTTTAACCATAGTTTGGGTTGTCCCTTCACTCTTCCCCAGGGCTCTGCTTTGGAATTCCTCTTTGGTTGGGACACCTGAGGTAACAAACCTGAGAGGAGACCTCCCATCCCACAGATTGACGGAACGAAATTGGGACCGGGTCAAATCCACAGAGAGGAAGATTCGT
>NW_028133864.1:0-45000 GCF_964662115.1 Mustela nivalis | reverse complement strand
GAAAAAAAAAACAATAAATAAAGCTTAAACCAAGCAGAAGAGAAATAATAAAGATTAGAGCAGAAATCAATGAAACAGAAACCGAAAGAAGAGTAGAACATATAAATAAAAGTTGAAGCTGGTTCCTTGAAGGAATTAATAGGATTGATAAACTCCTAACCAGATTTCAGAGAAAAGAGAAAAGACCCAAATTAATAAATTGAAAATTTTAATAAATTGAAAAATGAAAGAGGAGAGATCATGATCAACAGCAAGGAAATACAAACAATTATAATAACATATTTTGAGTTACTGTATGCCAACAAATTAAGCAACCTGGGAGATATGGATACATCCTGGAGACTTATAAACTACCAGAACTCTAAGAGGAAGAAACAGAAAACCTGAACAAACCCTCGCCAGCAAGGAAATTGAAGCAGTGATAAAAAAAATCTCCCAACACCTGAGTCCAGGTCTGGATGGCTTTCCAGGGACATTTTGCCAAACATTTAAAGAAAAACTAATACCTACTCTTCTGAACCTGTTCCAAAAAACAGAAACAGAAAGAAAACTTCCAAACTCTTTCTATGAGGCCAACATTACCTTGATCCCAAATCCAAAGAACTCACCAAAAAAAAAAAAAAAAAAAAAAAAAAAAAAAAAAAAAAAAAGAATTATAGACCAAAATCCCTGATGAGCATGGGTGCCAAAATTATCACCAAGATATTAGTAAGGTCCAACAAATACATTAAAAGGATTATTCACCATGACCAAGTGGAGTTTATTCCTGGACTGCAAGGCTATTTCAACATTTGCAAATCAAACATAGCATATAACTTTAATAAAACTAAAGACAAGAAACATACGATCCTCTCAATTGATGCAGAAGTATTTGACTAAATACGCCATTCTTTCTTCATTAAAATTGTAGGGATAAAGGTAACATACTTCAATATCATAAAAGCTACCTACCAAAAGCCCATAGCAAATATTATTCTCAATGGGGAAAAACTGAGAGCTTTTCCCGTAAGGTCAGGGACACAACCGTGGATGCCACTCTCAACCACTGTTGTTCAACATAGTACTAGAAGTCCTAGCCTCAGCGGTCAGACAACAAAAGGAAATAAAAATAATTCAAATTGTCAAAGAAAAGGTAAAACTCTTACTCTTCACAGATGACATGGCACTTTATGTTGAAAAATCCAAAAACTCCACCCCAATTGAAATTCCTTACCCTATTTTTTGCATATCTATTACCAGTTTTTTATTTGTGGTTATTATTAGATTTGTATATAACATCAGCATATAGCAGTCCATATTAAGGAGACAGTTGCTTATGTTTGAACCCATTTTTTCTCCTCTCCTTCCCAAGTTTTATGTATATGGTGTCTTACTTTACATCTTTTAATTTTGTGAATGTCTTGACTGATTTTTGTAATTATACTTAAGTTTAACACTTTTTGCTTTCTTACTTTTCTTACTCCTTCTTATGGCCTTTCCTTTCCATTCAGAGTCCCTGATACCATTTTTTTTTTGTAGGATTTCTTTGGTGGTGATGAATTCCTCTAATTTCTTTTTTGTCTGTGAAACTTTTTATCTCCCCTTTTATTCTGAAGGATAGCCCTGATGTATAGAGTATTCTTGTTTGCAGAGTTTTTGTTAGCACATTTAATATATCATGACACTCCCATTTGGCCAGCAAAGTTTCTGTTGAAAAATCAGCTGATAACCTTATGGGATTTCCTTGTATGTAACTGTTTTCTTTTCTCTGGCTGCTTTTAAAATTCTCCTTTTGCCATTTTAATTAATATATGTCTTGGTGTAGACCTCCTTGGGTTGATTTCAGTGGGTTTCTCTGTGCTCCCTAGATTTGGATATTTGTTCCCACCCCAGAATCAGGGAAGTTTTCAGCTATTATTTCTTCAAATAATTTTTCTGCCCACTTTCCTCTCTGTTCTTTTGGGATTCCTATAATATGAATGTTATTATGCTGAATGTATCACTAAATTCCCTTAGTCTATTTTCTCTTTCTTTCTCTTTCTTTCTTTTTTTCTTTTTCTTTCTTTCTTCTTATTCGTCTTCTTCTTCTCCTTTTTTTTTTTTTTTTTTTTGGTTATTCCTTTCTCTCTGTCACCCCACTTCATTGTTTTCCATTACCCTGTTCTCCAGGTTGCTGATCTGTTCTGCTTTCTCTTGTCTACTATTTATTTCCACTAGTTTATTTTTAATATCCATTACTGATTTCCTCACCTTTGATTGGTTCTTTTGTATGTTTTCTATTAAAAGTCTCACTGAGGTCCTCCACTCTTAAGTCAATTATCTTTTTGACCATCACTTAAAGTTCTCTCAGGCATATTATGTATCTTTATTTTATTTAGCTTTCTTACTGTGATTTTGTCCTGTTCTTTCATTTGGGACATATTTTTCTGTCTCATTTTTTCTAACTACTTGTGTCTGGTTTTTTTTTTTTTTTTTTTTTTTTAATACTAGGAACATCAGCTACATCCTTTGCTCTTGCAAGTAGTGGCCTTATGACTAAGAAGTCTTATAATACCCTTCAGTGCCATGTTTCCTGTTCCCTAGGACCTGGCACTTCAAGGAGTGACTCCTATGTGTGTTGTGTGTGTCTTGTTTTGTTCTGGACACTTTTTTATTCAGTCCTTTTGGCTGCGGTGGCTTTCTTGCCTATAGTGAGTAGTGTTTGGTCCATAGCTGAAGTAGAGTGGGTTTTAACAAGGTACATGCACATTTACTTGCTAAGTGAGACCTGGAGCCCCTGCTTCAGGACTGGGCTGACCTTGTAGAAGTGCTGAGAGTGCATGGGCTGTCACTTCCAGGAAAAAGAGATAGCATGTCAAGCAACCTTAGCAGATAGAACATAGAACCACCAATTTGAAAAATCACCAGGGAAAGACTGGAAGAAAAGTGATTTACTCATCACATGGCATGTCCTAGAGATACAAGAATCTCAGAAAGACTGAGATTGTGTTGCTGTAAAGATTTGCACTGGTCTTCTAGGGGTGTGAACTGGCAGCACCAGGACTGAGACAAGTGTGACTGGGAACAGTGTATCTACTGAAGTGATGGAGACAGAGCTTGGTCCAAACAAGTTAAGTAGGGAGTGGGGGCATTGATCTGTTTTCTGCAGATGGCAGTGTGTTTATGCTAGGAGCTGGGGACAGGGAGGACGGGAGGGAGAGGAGCATGGTGCCTATCAGTTCCTTTGTTCCTGGAGGAGTCTTTCTGAGATTCTTGTATCTCTAGGACATGCCATGTGATGAGTAAATCACTTTTCTTCCAGTCTTTCCCTGGTGATTTTTCAAATTGGTGGTTCTATGTTCTATCTGCTAAGGTTGCTTGACATGCTATCTCTTTAAGGCTGGGGACTCAACTTCCTAACATTCTCAAGGCTCTCCTAGAGCTGAGCTTAATGACGTTTAGAATTCTATCCAGGTACTAACCAGGCCAAGCTTTGAGGTTGCTTGTTGTTAAGAACTAGTGAAATGTGTCTCCTCTCACCTTCAAAGCCCAATGTTATGGGGTTTGTCTTACCCTAGAAGTTTCCTCTGTGTGACAGTCTGTTTCTCACCCTTCTCAGCACCCCTGGCTCCTTCCTCTCCACAAGTAGCCATGGCCTGTTTAGGCTTCAAATCACCTCTCCACCTTTCCTACCTTCTTCATGGTGGCCTCTCCTTGCCAGTCTTTGGGTAGTTTTCTAAGTTATTAAACTGATGTGAGTGTTATCTTGTTGTGTCTGTTGGACAAGGCAAGCTTAGGTTCCTCCTACTCCACCACCTTCCCAGTCTCCTCTATATGTATATACTTATTGACTTAAAATAGAATGACCACTCTGGAGGTTTGCAAAACAAGCACTTGCCAATATTGGTTATAATGTTACTTGGGAGAACAGGGAGGGAGGAAATAGAGGTTGAAACCCATGCCTATGGGTTTGCTTTTTGACTGTGCCCAGCCCATGCATCAGACATTTGAGCTATGAAGCCATCAGGATATCTCTAGTCCAGCCACTCTCTGCCTTTACTATAGGAGACATCCACAGTGAAAAATACTTAACTGAGTCCAGTCTATCCTCAGATCTATGAGAGATCATAACAATAAATGATTCTTGTCGCAGGACGCTAATTTTGGGGTAGTTCACTTACAGAAAAAGGCAACTGAAAAAGGGAGTAACCATTCCTATTACTCATACTCAACTTTACTTTTATATTTTTCCTAATAGATGGGACTTTAATATTTAATTGGGTTACTTAACAAATTTAGATTTTTTTCACTTCATCTATAGCAGAAATAGCTTTTGGCCCAAATGCTTTACCTTTGTCTTATGGACTAGTTGAACATACTTTGATCTTCTAAAAACTCTGCTTCTGGGAAGGGAACACTCTGACTAACACTGTGATCTTTTACAAATCACCTATACAAAAGTCTAGAGAAAAAAAAAAAACACTCCTTGAAAATAACTTTTTATTTCTAAAGTTTGCAGGGTGCCTGGGTGGCTCAGTGGGTTAAAGCCTTTGCTTTCTCCTCAGGTCATGATCCCAGGGTCCTGAGATCAAATCCCATGCCGGGCTGTCTACTCAGCAGGGAGCCTGTAAAAATAAAAAAATAAATAAATAAAACCTTTAAAACAAAACAAAAACTAAAGTTTGCATGACATCTTTACAAAAGAATAAAAGAAATACACCAGTATGATAAAATGAAGGCATATTATAACAATCTTATAATAGTAAAAAAAAATTTTATTGCTTAATATCATTTACTTAATTGTTAATCCATTTCTTCTGTTTAGTAAGCATTAAAACTAGAACTTGCCTTCTACATACTCTGTTGAGCAGATCTTTTGCTTTGTCCCTTCCTCTGTTCAGACATGAAACAATTAACTTCATAAAATTGAAAATAGCTTTCAAATGTCATTATCTTTTTCTAATTTTCATGGGCACTTAAAAGAATGCTAATTAAGTTCAACTTGAAATTTTCGTATTTTTCATTTATTGATGGGGCTGCATTATTTTGAAAAGAGAACCTCTTTAATAATATTGTCATATTTTTTGAGAACTCTACATTATAAAATGATGAACATCATTTCAGTGAAGTACAGAGGTTTATAACAATAATGTCTGAAAAATACATCTATCAAATTTCAATTCATTGCCAGTTTTGGGGTTCCTAGTGATCTGTGCTAGAGGTCATTGTACATCCTCTAATCATTCATCTCCCCACTATGTATTAAGAATTTTAAAATAACCTATCTGTCAGCTGATGCCACAATAATTCTGCTCACCAGCTACCCTAAAATTCTGTAACTTTACAGTAAGCATCTTTACAATAAGCATCTGTTTCTCAGTAATGTATCTGAGATTCAGCATGGGTGGCTCTGTTCCATGTGTCTCTTCTGGGGCCATGTGTTTCATTCTATTCTCATGAGAATTGCCAAAGAATAAGAAGCCTTAAAGTACAAGTGTATTTCAAGGCTTCTCTCTTTAACATTGAACATTACATTGGTCAGAACAAGTCACATGACCTGAAGTCAAGGGGCAGAAAGATGAGGCCATGGCAACTGAATAGATGTCTAACTCTATTACAACAGAGTTACACATCAGAACCAAAAGGTCATTTGCCACAAATGTTAGATGAGGACAGGTATGCTTCCTTAAACCCTGAATCCTATACCTGGACCACCAGGATACACATCTAGGCCCAAACTCTAAAGATCGGCCAGGTTAGTTCTTCAGCATTTGCTCTACTTCTTGAAGTATACAAACAAAAACAGACAAACAAAAAGACTGATAAAAGTATATGGCAAGAGACAAAAATGTGTATATATATATATATATATATATATATATATATATATATATATATATATGCAAGTAAATGGATAACCTCGTCAAAAAGAACCCCAAGTGTAAGATTTATATACTATCAGGACAAACACAAAAACACAGAAACACTGATGGAAGAAAAAGATGGGAGAGTGGTTATAAATTCTCAGTGTGGGCGAGGAAGATTGTTTTGATTCTTCCTGGATGTATCCTAAGATCTTTGTTAAAGGACTCAACTTTCCTAAGATAAAGGGGGATTAAAAATTGATTTACCTATAGTGGTAGTGATGAAGTTCTAGAACCTAGGTGAGGTTCAGTGGGCTGAGGTCTGGAGCCAATGACCAAGAAAGAATTCTTGAGACATCTTTGGTGCAAAATGGTGATTTATTAAAGCACGGGGACATGACCCGTGGGCAGGAAGAGCTGCTGCCCTGGGTTGTGAGGGATGGCAGGTTATGTACCCTGTGGTTGGGGGAAGGTGAGGGAGGGAGGTTTCAATGGAGTTTTCATATGCTAAAGAGGGCCTATGAGGTGGCAGGATGTCTGAGGCCTACCAGAGGCCTTGCCCTTGTGGCTTGATCAATGTTGTCTGTAGACCAGCCATTATCATTAAGATAGTTGGGAGACTTTTTGGTGGGATGTCACAATCCTGCTATCAATCATCTTTGTTAGTGAGATTTAGGACATTTGTAAGCCAAGGGAGACTCCTGTCCTGCAGGATTGTGATCCCTGCAAGTTAACTATTTGCTTATTGTTCATGGCAGTCAGGGCTGCCTGAGGAATGCTACACATATGACTGAGGGGGAGCGGATGGAGAGAGGGGTGCAAGGCGCCAGCTTTTGCTTTGTCTTCAGCCAGCCTCTTTCTCCCTCAACAATAAAAAACAAATAGTTAACTTGCAGAGATCACAATCCTGAAAGACAGAGTCTCTCTTGGTTTACAAATGTCCTAGAGATCTACTAACAAAGAAGTTACCTTATCAACAGCACAAATTTCCAGAGGCAGATAACTCAGTTCCTCAAGCCCTAAATAAAGTTAAATTTCTTCTAAACCCAAATCTCACTAACAAAGACGCTTGATAGCAGAAATGTGAATGGCTTGCCCAAAGAACATTGATCAAGCCTTAAGGCCTCTGGTATCAGACACCTTGTAGGTCCTCTTTAGCACATGAAAACTCCATTGAAACCTTCCTTCTCCTCACCTTCCCCCAACCACAGGGTACATAACCTGCCATCCCTCACAACCCTGGGCAGCAGCTCTTCCTGCCCACGGGTCCTGTCCCCGTGATTTAATAAACCACCATTTTGCACCAAAGATGTCTCAAGAATTCTTTCTTGGGGTGCCTGGGTGGATCAGTGGGTTAAAGCCTCTGCTTTCAGCTCAGGTAATAATCCCAGAGTCCTGGGATGAAGCCCTGCATTGGGCTCTCTGCTCAGCAGGGAGCCTGCTTCCTCCTCTCTCTCTGTCTGCCTCTCTGCCTACTTGTGATGTCTGTCAAATAAATAAATAAAATCTTAAAAAAATAATTCTTGGTCATCGGTTATAGACCTCAGCCCACCGAACCTCACCTAGGTTCTAGAACTTCATCAGGCCAGCGAGGCTCCCAGCCCCTCACGGGAGCTGGACCCCATATGCTCTCAGGCGGGCTGGTGGCTCAGGGACCAAGACCTGGTTTCTCTGCCACACTCTCTCTGGCTCTGTGCCAGGGATGGCTGTCCTGGGTCTGGGGACTTAAGCCCCTCTCCCTATGATGAGGGAGCAAGAGGCTGGCTGAGGACAAAGCAAAAGCTGGCACCTTGCACCCCCTCTCCACCCACTCCCCTCAGTAATATGTGTGACATTCCTCAGGCACTCCTGACTGCCCTAAAAGAAAAATAAATACTTAACTTGCAGAGATCACAATCCTGCAAGGCAGGAGTCTCCCTTGGTTTACAAATGTCCTTGAGATTTACAACAAAGAAGTTATCTTGTAAATAACCCAATTTACAAAGGCACATAACTCAGTTCCTCAAAACCTAATGTCACCCTCCACTCCATAAAAACTGAAGGAGGCTGAGGTAGAAGGAAAAGTAAATAAAGTTAAATTTCTTCTAAACCTCAATCTCACTAACAAGGATGCTTGATAGCAGGAATGTGACATACCACCAGGAGACTCCCAATTGTCTTTATGCTAGTGCATCATTAGAGGGAAAGTGGCCTTGGCTTGATAGTAAACAGGACTTCAATATCCCGACAGTCTTCTTTACCTCAATAGCCCTTCTGAACACCCCTTTGTCCTCAACTACCCAACTCCTGTGTGTTAACCAGCCACTCCTTACATGCCCGGCACAGCATCTACATCTGCCCACGGGTCCTGTCCCCGTTCTCTAGTAAACCCCCTTTTTGCACCAAAGGCGTCTTAAGAATTCTTTCTTAGCCTTCGGCTCCAAACCTCACCCCACCGAACCTCACCTAGGTTCAAGAACTTCATCACCTAACCGCCCCGATTCCTACAATTCCCCCACCCCTGGCATGATCCTTTACTCTTTTTGAGTGCTTTCTACCAGACTCCAAGTTAATGCTGGTCCCCAGATGCAGGGCACTCTCGTATTGTGATATTACTTTCCAATGGCTCCCTCCCCCTTTTGTTTATCTTCTAATATCAGTCCAACGTTCCCACTCCACTTTACCTATCCACTGGCGTCTTCTACTCCTGTAGAGATCCAGTCATGTATAATTCTGATCTCAGGCTGATTTCGTGGGTGATCGGAGTTCTTTGGAAGAAAGAACTTTAGGGTACATGTTGAAAGGGGGCCTCCTCCTACTTCCCCGCCATCTTGTCACCAGAGCCCATTTGCTCTACTTCTTGTTCAGGTCTCATTCCAGGTCAAAAGTCAATTTTCCTCCTGATTTCCAGATTTCCAGACTGATTCCAAAATGTACTAGTAAAGTGATTGTCATGCCACTATCCTCATGTCATGCCACTGTATTCTAAAGGAGTGGCCTTTTTCCAGGACAACATACTGAATATTTTAAGGAAATATAAAAGCCATAATTTTGGAATGTTTACCAAACATTAAGCTTTAGTAACTGCCATCATTTATTGATGGCTTCATATATGACCAATATCGTGCTGAGTACTTTACAGAATTATTTCACAAGATAGGAGATATCCATAAGGAGTTACCCTAAAACATGAACTATCCATCTCATGAATGGGGGCTTTGAGTAGCCAAGTTTTATATCCACTGCCAAAGCCTAACTGAAGGTGGTAAGTATTATGGTTTTTGCTGCCTAGCATCTATTATCACCATTATTCTGGTAAAAGAAGAATTGATGAATTTATCAAGACAAAATGATTTGTCCTTCTTAGCTTGACTATTTATTTCCTAGGACTTTACATTTTTAGGAGAAAGACAAATAGAGGGAAAAATTATGGAGCTGGTTTATCAAAATTATAGATTAGTCCCTGCTATGGGATGCCCAGAGCATACCATCTTCCTATCCTTTCCAGCCTAGTTCTTTAGCAGCTGTTTTTTTGTTTTGTTTTGTTTTGTTTTGTTTTGTTTTAGTGAACCATGTCAGATCCTTCCAAAAGTTATCATTTTCCATTCAGAGACAGTTTTTCTTGCTTTTCACCAAAAGCCTTAACTCTTCTCCCACATAAGTGAGCTAAGTAGAATCATGCAAATTGTCAACACTTATTAAATAGCTAAGGTCCTTGAGTGTGGAAAGACATTTTTCATCTATATACATTTTGTGCCTAAAACAGATTCCTGAAACATAACATACTATATATTGAATGTGTGTGTTCTCCCCCAAATTCATATGTTAAAATCTAATTCCCAATGTGCTGGAATTTGAATGCAGGGTGTTGGGAGGTGCTTAGATCATGAGGGTGGATTCCACATAAATGGAATCAGTACTCACTATCTGGCCCCTTCCATCATGTGAGAACACAGAGCCAAGAGAGCTGTCTACAAACTAGGAAGCAGATCCTCACCAGATCTGCTAGCACCTTGATCTTGGATTTCCCAGCTTCCAAAAGGATGAGAAGTAAATTCTGTTTTTTATAAGGCACCCAGTCTATGGAAGTTTATTATAGGACAATACATAATTTATTTTTTCCAGATTTCCTTGCAGAGTTCTAACTCCTCTTATTTAAAGATGACACATAGCTCTCTCCTCTATCCTACCCCTGGGTTTCAACTTCTCTAATTCCAGCAAATTTTAATGAGAGAAGATCAGGATCTCAAACTGTTTATCAGCAAATATTCAATAATCAAAATTATTCTGTGAAGGTTTATGTTAAATATAGTATCACATATTAAAAATATGCATACCAACTACTTATAAAGAGTTATTTCAAAAGAAAAATATGTGTCATAGTTCTCTTAGTCTGGGATGGAAATCTACATGGAATGATAAATGTAGCCCACAACACATTGACATAGCTAAGGAAAACTAAGTTTATTTTAAATATGTTAGCTTCAGAGAAAATAAGAAGATTATTCTAAACCCATTTTGGGTATTGTCTGTTACCAAAATAGCTTGAACAAGACTTAAGAATAAGTATTTCTTTAAGGAAATATATTCCTTATCTGCAAAATAAGATTCAGATATAACATTAAAAGACTAAAATTTCAACACCAAAAACAAGGGAAAGAATTTGGTAATACTATTTTGGAGAATTAAAAACAATTTTGTAACCCTTATGCGTCATGGTGGGGGGATTCTGTTTATAACTAATATGTATATCATAGAAAAATGGAAAATACAGAAAGATACTAAGAAAAAAAAACCATAATTTATAACAGTTAGGAATCTTTGTACTCCATGTAACATGAACACCCAGTTAAATTTGCTTAAACAAAAAGGAGATCTATTGGCTCCTAGTACTGAAAACAGCAGGGATTGAACTAGCTTCCATTACCAGTTGACTTGAGGTCAAAGGATGTTATGAAGACTAGATTTCTGTCTCACCATCTCTAGCTTTGCCATGCACGAGTCTGACTTCATTCTCAGGTGGGCTACCTCTTGAAGGCTGCAGCATGGTTACAATCCAACTATTCTAAAGTTCCAAATCTATGGGAAAAGAAAGAATTTCAATCCTGAAGGCTAAAATCAAAGCTTCAGATTTATGTTGGCTCCATAGCACATACCCTCCCCAATGTCCATAAC
Organism: Mustela nivalis; assembly: GCF_964662115.1. Classification (NCBI taxonomy): domain Eukaryota; kingdom Metazoa; phylum Chordata; class Mammalia; order Carnivora; family Mustelidae; genus Mustela; species Mustela nivalis. The sequence goes on along the minus strand of NW_028133864.1, from coordinate 34,024 downwards.
CACACTACTCTCTCCCTACCCCCTCTGCCCCTGGCAACCCTTAGTTTGTTTTGTGAGATTAAGGGTCTCTTATGGTTTGTCTCCCTCCTGATCCCATCTTGTTTTATTTATTTCATTTATTTCATTTTATTTTTTATTTTTATTATTTTCCTACCCTCCAAACACTCCATGTTGCATCTCCACTTCCTCATATCAGGGAGATCATATGATAGTTGTCTTCCTCCGATTGACTTATTTCGGTAAGCATGATACCCTCTAGTTCTATCCACATCATCGCAAATGGCAAGATTTCATTTCTATTGATGGATGCATTGTACTCCATTGTGTATATATACCACATCTTCTTTATCCATTCATCTGTTGATGGACAGCTAGGTTCTTTCCATAATTTGGCTATTGTAGACATTGCTGCTATAAATATTCGGATGCACATGCCCCTTCGGATCACTATGTTTGTATCTTTAGGGTAAATACCCAGTAGTGCAATTGCTGGGTCATAGGGTAGTTCTATTTTCAACATTTTGATGAACCTCCATGCTGTTTTCCAGAGTGGTTGCACCAGCTTGCATTCACACCAACAATGTAGGAGGGTTCAACTTTCTCCACATCCTCACCAGCATCTGTCATTTCCTGACTTGTTAATTTTAGTCATTCTGACTGGTGTGAAGTGATATCTCATTGTGGTTTTGATTTGTATTTCCCTGATGCTGAATGATATGGAAACACTTTTTCATATGTCTGTTGGCCATCTGGATGTCTTCTTTGCAGAAATGTCTGTTCATGTCCTCTGCCCATTTCTTGATTGGATTATTTGTTCTTTGGGTGTTGAGTTTGATAAGTTCTTTATAGATTCTGGGCACTAGTCCTTTATCTGATATGTCGTTTGCAAATATCTTCTCCCATTCTGTCAGTTGTCTTTTGGTTTTGTTAACTGTTTCCTTTGCTGTGCAAAAGCTTTTGATCTTGATGAAATCCCAATAGTTCATTTTTGCCCTTGCTTCCCTTGCCTTTGGCGACGTTCCTAGGAAGATGTTGCTGTGGCTGAGGTCGAAGAGGTTTCTGCCTGCATTCTCCTCAAGGATTTTGATGGATTCCTTTCTCACATTGAGGTCCTTCATCCATTTTGAGTCTATTTTCATGTGTGGTGTAAGGAAATGGTCCAATTTCATTTTTCTACATGTGGCTGTTCAATTTTCTGAACACCACTTATTGAAGAGGCTGTCTTTTTTCCATTGGACATTCTCTCCTGCTTTGTCAAAGATTAGTTGACCATAGAGTTGAGGATGTATTTCTGGGCTCTCTATTCTGTTCTATTGATCTATGTGTCTGTTTTTGCGCCAGTACCATGCTGTCTTGATGATAACAGCTTTGTAATAGAGCTTGAAGTCCGGAATTGTGATGCCACCAACGTTGGCTTTCTTTTTCAATATTCCTTTGGCAATTTGAGATCTTTTCTGGTTCCATATAAATTTTAGCATTATTTGTTCCATTTCTTTGAATAAGATGGATGGTATTTAAATAGGAATTGCATTAAATGTGTAGATTGCTTTAGGTATCAAATACATTTTCACAATATTTATTCTTCCAATCCAGGAGCATGGAACATTTTTCCATTTCTTTGTGTCTTCCTCAAATTCTTTCATGAGTACTTTAGTTTTCTGAGTATAGATTCTTTGCCTCTTTGGCTAGGTTTATTCCTAGGTATCTTATGGTTTTGGGTGCGACTGAAAATGGAATTGAATCCTTAATTTCTCTTTCTTCTGTCTTGTTGTTGGTGTTGAGAAATGCAACTGATTTCTGTGCATTGATGTTATATCCTGACACTTTACTGAGTTTCTGTACAAATTTTAGCAGTTTTGGTGTGGAGTCTTTTGGGTTTTCCACATAGAGTATCATATCATCTGCGAAGAGGGATAATTTGACTTCTTCTTTGCTGATTTGGATGCCTTTAACTTCCTTTTGTTGTCTGATTGCTGAGACTAGGACTTCTAGTACTATGTTGAAGAGCAGGGGTGATAATGGACATGCTTGCCGTGTTCCTGACCTTAGTGGAAAAAGCTTTCAGTTTTTTTCCATTGAGAATGATATTTGCGGTGGGTTTTTCATAGATGGCTTTGATAATATTGAGGTATGTGCCCTCTATGCTTACACTTTGAAGAGTTTTGATCAGGAAGGGATGCTGTACTTTGTCAAATGCTTTTTCAGCATCTGTTGAGGGTATCATATGGTTCTTATCATTCCTTTTACTAATGAGTTGTATCACATTGATTGATTTGTGGATATTGAACCAACCTTGCAGCCCTGGAATAAATCCTACTTGTTCGTGGTGAATAATCCTTTTAATGTACTGTTGGATCCTATTGGCTAGTATGTTGGTGAGAATTTTTGCATCTGTGTTCATCAAGGATATTGGTCTATAGCTCTCTTTTTTGATGGGATCCTTGTCTGCTTTTGTGATTAAGGTGATGCTGGCCTCATAAAATGAGTTTAGAAGTTCTCCTTCCATTTCTATTTTTTGGAACAGTTTTAGGAGAATAGGAATTAGTTTTTCTTTAAATGTTTGGTAGAATTCCCCTGGGAAGCTGTCTGTCCCTGGGCGTTTGTTTGTTTGGAGATGTTTGATGACTGTTTCAATCTCCTTAATGGTTATGGGTCTGTTCAGGTTTTCTACTTCTTCCTGGTTCAGTTGTGGTAGTTTATATGACTCTAGGAATGCAACCATTTCTTCCAGATTGTCAAATTTGTTGGCATACAGTTGCTCATAGTGTGTTCTTGTAATTGTCTGTATTTTTTTGGTGTTAGTTGTGATCTCTCCTCTTTCATTCATGATTTTATTTATTTGGGTACTTTCTCTTTTCTTTTTGATAAGTCTGTCCAGGGGTTTATCAATCTTATTAATTCTTTCAAAGAACCAGCTCCTAGTTTTGTTGATTTGTTCTATTGTTTTTTCTGTTTCTATTTCATTGATTTCTGCTCTGATCTTTATGATTTCTCTTCTCCTGATGGGTTTAGGGTTTCTTTCTTGTTCTTTCTCCAGCTCCTTTAGGTGTAGGGTTAGGTTGTGTACTTGAGATCTTTCTTGTTTCTTGAGAAAGGCTTGTACTCCTATATATTTTCCTCTCAAGACTGCCTTTGTTGTGTCCCACAGATTTTGAAACGTGTGTTTTCATTATCATTTGTGTCCATGAATTATTTCAATTCTTCTTTAATTTCCTGGTTGACCCATTCATTCTTTAGAAGGATGCTGTTTTATCTCCACGTATTTGGGTTCTTTCCATATTTCCTCTTGTGGTTGAGTTCTAGCTTCAGAGCATTGTGCTCTGAAAATATGCAGGGAATGATCTCAATCTTTTGATACCGTTTGAGACCTGATTTAGGACCCAGGATGTGATCTATTCTGGAGAATGCTCCATGTGCACCAGAGAATATGTATTCTGTTGCTTTGGGATAAAATGTTCTGAATATATCTCTAATGTTAATCTGGTCCAGTGTGTCATTTAAGGCCTTTATTTCCTTTTTGATCTTTTGCTTGGATGATCTGTCCATTTTAGTGAGGGGGGTGTGAAAGTCCCCTACTATTATTGTGTTATTGTTGATGTGTTTCTTTGATTTTGTTATTAATTGGTTTATATAGTTGGCTGCTCCCACGTTGGGGGCATAGATATTTAAAATTGTTAGATCTTCTTGTTGGACAGATCCTTTGAGTAAGATATAGTGTCCTTCCTCATCTCTTATTATAGTCTTTGGCTTAAAATCTAATTGATCTGATATAAGGACTGCCACTCGTACTTTCTTCTGATGTCCATTAGCATGGTAAATTTTTTCCACCCACTGACTTTAAATCTGGAGGTGTCTTCAGGTTTAAAATGAGTTTCTTGTAGGGAACATATGGATGGGTTATTTATTTATTTATTTATTTATTTAATTTATTTTTTATTTTCAGCATAACAGTATTCATTATTTATTTATTTTTTTATTTTTTATTTTTTTTTTAAGATTTTATTTATTTATTTGACAGAGAGAAATTACAAGTACACTGAGAGGCAGGCAGAGAGAGAGAGAGAGAGGAGGAAGCAGGCTCCCTGCTGAGCAGTGAGCCCGATGCGGGACTCGATCCCAGGACCCTGAGATCATGACCTGAGCCGAAGGCAGCGGCTTAACCCACTGAGCCACCCAGGCGCCCCGATATTCATTATTTAGATGGGTTTTTTTTTTAATTCATTCTGATACCCGATGTCTTTTGATTGGGGCATTTAGCCCATTAACATTCAGGGTAACTATGGAGAGATATGAATTTAGTGCCATTGTATTGCCTGTAAGGTGACTGTTACTGTATATGGTCTCTGTTCCTTTCCGATCTACCACTTGTAGGCTCTCTCTTTGCTTAGAGGACCCCTTTCAATATTTCCTGTAGAGCTGGTTTGGTGTTTGCAAATTCTTTCAGTTTTTGTTTGTCCTGGAAGCTTTTAATCTCTCCTTCTATTTTCAATGATAGCCTAGCTGGATATAGTATTCTTGGCTGCATGTTTTTCTCGTTTAGTGCTCTGAAAATATCATGCCAGCTCTTTCTGGCCTGCCAGGTCTCTGTGGATAAGTCTGCTGCCAATCGAATATTTTTACCATTGTATGTTACAGACTTCTTTTCCTGGGTTGCTTTCAGGATTTTCTCTTTGTCACTGAGACTTGTAAATTTTACTATTAGGTGACGGGGTGTGGACCTATTCTTATTGATTTTGAGGGGTGTTCTCTGCACCTACTGGATTTTGATGCTTGTTCCCTTTGCCATATTGGGGAAGTTCTACCAATAATTCTCTCCAGTACCTTCTGCTCCACTCTCTCTTTCTTCTTCTTCTGGAATCCCAATTATTCTAATGTTGTTTCACCTTATGGTGTCACTAATTTCTCGAATTTTCCCCTCGTGGTCCAGTAGCTATTTGTCCCTCTTTTGCTCAGCTTCTTTATTCTCTGTCATTTTGTCTTCTATTCACTAATTCTTTCTTCTGCCTCATTTATCCCAGCAGTGAGAGCCTCCATTTTTGATTGCACCTCATTAATAGCTTTTTTGATTTCAACTTGGTTAGATTTTAGTTCTTTTATTTCTCCAGGAAGGGCTTTTATATCTTCTGAGAGGGTTTCTCTAATATCTTCCATGCCTTTTGGGACCTTGGCTAGAAACTTGAGAATTGTCATTCTGAACTCTAAATCTGACATATTACCAATGTCTGTATTGATTAGGTCCCTAGCCTTCGGTACTGCTTCTTGTTCTTTTTTTTTTTTTTGTGGTGGATTTATACTCCTTGTCATTTTCTCCAGATAAGAGTATATGAAGGAGCAAGTAAAATACTAAAAGGGTGGCAACAACCCCAGGAAAATATGCTTTAACCAAATCAGAAGATATCCCAAATTGTCAGGGGGTGAAAGGGGATAAAAAGAGCTTCATAAAGAAAAAAAAAGAAAGAAACAATTAAAAAAAGAAAACAAATAAAGAAAAAGTATAAAAAAGAATATATATATATATATATATATATATTAGATAAACTAGTTAAAAAACGTTAAAAAAGAAAAGGGTAAAAGTTAAAAAAAATTAGCAGAAGAGAAAAAAATTGAAAAAGAAAAAAAAGTTAAATTAACTGCAAGACTAAAGAATCATGGGGAGAATGCCATGAGTTCCGCACTTTGCTTTCTCCTCCTCTGGAATACTGCTGCTCTCCTTGATATTGAAACTGCACTCCTTGGTAGGTGAACTTGTTCTTGGCTGGATTTCTTGTTGATCTTCTGGGGGAGGGGCCTGTTGTAGTGATTCTCAAGTCTCTTTGCCCCAGGCAGAATTGTGTTGCCCTTACCCAGGGCCGGGCTGAGTAATCCGCTCAGGTTTGCTTTCGGGAGCTTTTGTTCCCTGAGCACTTTCCGCAGAGTTCCGGAGAATGGGAATGAAAATGGCAGCCTCCTGGTCTCTGGACTGGAGTAGTTGAGAGCCTGGGGCCCCACTCCTCATTGTGCCCTCAGAGAACAGCGCCAATAACTCCTGTCTGCCTGTCCTCCAGCCACAGTCCAAACTCACCGAGCCTGCGACCGGTTCGAGAGAACCCGGAGCTGAGAGCTCACTCTCGGCTCTGTCTCTTTAGCTGGCTTCCCCGTTCTAATACCTGTAAGTTCTGCGACACCCAGACACCCCCAATCCTTCTGTGACCCTGCAGGATCTGAGGCCACGCTGACCCCATGTGGGCTTCACCACGGTTTAGCTTCTGGAGCGATGTCCCTCAGCAGAACAGACTTTTATAAGTCCTGATTTTGTGCTCCATTGCTCCACTGCTTGCCAGGAGCCGGCCCCTCCCCCCAGGATCTATCTTCCCGTCACTTTTGATTCACTTCTCCGCCAGTCCTATCTTTCAGAAAGTGGTTAATTTTCTGTTTCTAAAATTGCTGTTCTTCTTCTCTTCGATATGCCATTGGATTTGTAGGTGTTTTCGATCTTTAGATAAGCTATCTAGCTGATTTCCTGCCAGCTAAGGTATTCTCAGCCTGCTACTTCTCCATCATCTTGACTCCTCCTAGTGTGCATTGATTTTTTTAAAGAAATATTTCCACTGTCATTTTCAATATAAATATTTTAGGCCACTTAAAGATATTAAATCCATTGAGTTTTTTAAATTAAATTTTGCTTATTAGGGAAAATTTGGAAATAACAGAGAAATAAATTGAAAATACTAGATAATTTCATCACATAAAAAGTAAATGAGAATTTTAAAATTTCTCCATTTTCTTTCTATGCATAGATATTTAAAATGCTTAAAAACATGAACCTCTATAGTTTTGTATCCTCTTTTCAGTTAAGTAGAATCATTTTTTGAATTATAGCTATCTTTATCTTCACGTCTTATCATCCACCTAACATATATTTATTGTTACTTGATCATCAACAAAATAGACAAACCATAATTACATTAACAACCATACTACTGTAGTATAAGTACTATTGAATACTTTCTTAATAAAAAAGTAGCATAACTTTTTAATGTTGAAAAGACTATCAAGATATATTAGTTCCTTCCTAATACACTTAAATTTTCAATTGTATTAATTTAAAGGAGTGTTCTTAGGAGTTGTAAAAAGGTCAGTGGAGTTACTTCTAGTTTTAAAAGGATAAATCTGTTACAATCTTTAATTTTTTTTTTTGTCATAAGTAATGTCAAATGATTTTGGATGCCAGGAAGTCTTCTTATGTTATTTGATAGAAGCAAAGATTTATTCCAAAAAGTAATTTTTTTCAGCATTGATTATTCATAATGTGAGTAAATTGTGATTTTTAAAATATCTTTTAGAAATTTATGCATTCACACCATTGATCATCAGGATTAAGGTTAAATACTTTGTTTAGATATCAGTTTCCTGATGTATTGAATAATATTTTTTGGCAGTTTCTTCTGTTTCCTAGCTTGAGTATACAGTACTTGGCTAGCTTCCATTTCATTAAAACTCACACTATTGAAAAGAGACCAGTATTTCCACTGAGAGTTATAGTAGTATCGGTTTTAGAAAAACCTCATTCATTATGGAAAACTATGCAGAATTAAGAGTGAGGAACTTGCAAACTGTATAGCTTCTAAGTAATTAGTGAGTTGTTCAGGGATGCCCCTTGGATTTTTCTCTTTTTGGAAAAAACATCAGTGCCTGGAGACTGTTCAGTTTGGATATTCTACACTTAATGAATGACAATTTTAATTCCATTCCTTTTCAACACTTCCTGTAGAATTATATTTTAGATCCATTGAGGTTTGCAAATTCCTGCATATGGCATTAATAAATTATTCTTTCATTAAAAAATATTTTTAAATTTCTACTAAGGAAAAGTACTGTTTGGCTTTTCCATGTTTTGTTTGTTTTAGGATTTCATTTATTTATTTATTTATTTTTAACTATTTATTTTTTATAAACATATATTTTTATCCCCAGGGGTACAGGTCTGTGAATCACCAGGTTTACACACTTCACAGCACTCACCAAAGCACATACCCTCCCCAATGTCCATAATCCCACCCCCTTCTCCCAAACCCCCTCCCCCCAGCAACCCTCAGTTTGTTTTGTGAGATTAAGAGTCACTTATGGTTTGTCTCCCTCCCAATCCCATCTTGTTTCATTTATTCTTCTCCTACCCACTTAAGCCTCCATGTTGCATCACCACTTTAAAGAAAGAGAGAGGGAGAGAGAGAGCATGGAGGAGAGGGGCAGAGGGAGACACAGACTCCCTACTGAGCAAGGAGCCTGACGTGGGCTAATGGGGCTGGATCCCAGGAATCGGATCATGACCTGAGCTGAAGGCAGATGCTTAGCCAATTGAGCCACACACACACCCCTTCCATGCTCTGTATGTTACTGTTCTTAATAGATAAGTAGAATTCAAATTTATTTTTTAGAATGAAGTTATTAAAAAAGTGCTATGATTAAAATTTTGAAGCCATTTTTATATCACTAATTCTTATTTTGAAATAAGTGGTAATTTGGTAACATACATTTTAGTAGCATACAATTTGGTAACATATATTTTGAGGCCTGTTGTATGTATATATACATTCATGTTTACAAATATGTTTAAAATTATTTATGATTTTTAAAATTAGTGATAGAAAGTGCCTAGCACATAAAATTTAAAAAGGAAACATTAGCCTTTTGATTTACTTATTTATAAAGATTTTATCTATTTATTTGAGAGAGCAAGCAAGAGAGATAGAGAGAGAAAATGAGCAGGGTAAGTGGCAGAAGGAGAAGCAGACTCTCCGCTGGGCTGGGAGCCTGATGTCGGGATGGATCCCAGAACCCCAGGATCATGACCTGAGCCAAAGGCAGACACCTAACCAACTAAGCCCTCCAGGCATCCCCTGTCTTTCCAATTTAAATTATTAGGTGATCTAACCTATTCTTTCAAAATATTATTTTGGTACAGCAAATTAACCTGTTACTTGCCTTGGCAGATTGTTAACAGTCAGTTAACAGTCTCGCTTTCTGTTCATGAAGCAATGGCCACATGCAATCTCATGCTGACTTGTCTAGTTCTTTTTTTTTTTTAAGATGTTATTTATTTATTTGACAGAGAGATCACAAGTAGGCAGAGAGGAAGACTAAGAGAGAGAGGGAAGCAGACTCCCTGCAGAGCAGAGATCTGGATGTGGGGCTCGATTCCAGGACCCTGAGATCACGACGTGAACCAAAGGCAGTGGCTTAACTCACTGCCACCCAGGTGCCCTGACTTGCCTAGTTCTGAGTTTAATCATTTATTTTCCAAGGGAAGTCTGAATGCATGGGTTGTAATGGTTAGGCAAGGCTTCATGAAGGACCTGGGTACACTGTAAAGGGAAGAAAGTGTTTCTTGAGGCAGAGAGCAGAGCTCGGTAGCTTGATGGGCGTGTCAGGACAAGGAGGAAAGCCACAAAGGGTGGCAGGGCCACAGAATAATGCAGTGGAAAATGGCATTGTTTGATAGGATGGGGTTAGTTTAAGGAGAAGCACAAAAGCAAGCTTCCAAGTTTTCACTTGGTTCAGTGGTGAGCTACCAAAGGCTTTTGAAGTAAGGAATGGCCTGAAGAAATATTGAAGGAAGAGTCAGCAGGGTATGGAGAGAGGAAGGCCAGGGTCAAACAATCCAGGGAGGAAGGGAAGGAAGGAAGACCCAGCTTACAGGGGTGACTGGCCCAGGACATTCGGTATGCAGCGTCAAGAGCATCAGCCTGGCACATGAACTTGTGTTTCCTTGGTTATTCTATGGGAAGAATACATTACGTTCATTTTAAAGTAAATCCAATATTTTATTACTACAGGTTGCATGTGGTTCTTGTTATTTTCTTTACCTGCAGTATGATTAAAAGGGGAGTAGCACTAGTGGGACTGTGGGATCTTTTAAGCAGCAGTGCTGTCTTCACTCAGCTAATCTCAGTCTGATTGTGGAAGGGGGAACCCCACGTTGAAAAGCTGATGCTTGTTTGTGATACTGGCCCTGTAAGGTGACACATATGTGGAGGAGGGTGTGTAGACATGTACAGTTTGATCTTTTTCCCCCACCAATTTATCATGATTTCTCACTTAGTGATTTTTTTGTAGGAGGTAACAAGGCATTAAAGCCAATTTACCTATCTGGCATGTATTACTAGGTGCTGCTACTTTGTATAGGATACGAATATAAATTAAAAATGTAAGGGTAAGAAAGAAAAGGTAAAAATTCCTTTTAAAAAGAGTTATTTCCTGATGGGGTAAATCTTCTGATAGTTTGATTCCATCTTTTATCATAAATTGTTATTATTAATGGGATTATGGCATATGTGAATATGTATGTGTGTGTGTATGTGTGTATTATAGACTAAGATCTAATAAAAGTCTATTATGACTCATAGATAATTTGGAATTTTTGAAGACCCTGAACTATACAGAATCATTTGAAAATCTGTTTTTGGAATAGTTAATCTGATCAAAGATACAGTATGGTTATTTGGGAGCTGAAAAGATAATGGGGACAAGATTTGGGGAGAATGAGTGCCAACCATGCCTGCCTCTACTTAAAACTCAACAAATAAAATAGGCCATTTGAGAAAACCCAAAGAAACAAAAAATAGCACAGTGTGACGAAATTATTTCTCTAAACCACCCTTACCATTTTGTGGCTCACCTCCTGTCTACCCACAATTACTGTTTAGTGACTCTCCAGGAGATGAATGAAAATTGTCACTTTAAATTGGTGCAGGTGCTGACTCGGGCCTTTGTCATATGCTTTTTCGTTCTGGATCTTTGCTTTGAAGGCTGTCATGCCAGTAATGGCTGGATACAAGTAACATCACTACTCTCTACCTGTTGTTATTAGAGAGAAAACTGCCATAGAAGAGTTCCTGTTGACATTTTCAAATCCAGCATGGCAGTGTAGCCAAAATTATGGTGAGGCCTAGTAAAAGACAATGTGAATTCATACTCAAAATTTTTTTTTTGTTTCTATTCGTGCCAGTTATATGGAATGATGTGGTTTCACAGAGTGTGTATTTTTCAACCGTGAGCAATGATAATGGATTGGCATTTGTATCTTTCCATTTATTGAAGATTAGGTCAATGTACTCTTGGTATGTTCCCTTCATTTGTTCTGATTCTTATTGCAGGGTTCATTAAACAGCTGAGAAATATTCTGTGGCAGTATTGTTTGCTTTTGAAACCTAGAATAATATTTCAAAGTAATATTAAAAAGACAAAATGAAAGTGACACTTTGGATATTTGATTATTGAGATGAAAATTCATTTAAAAGTCCTTCTTTTATTACTTTAGGGACTTTAACAACATTTTTGGACATAGAGGAAAGGAATGTTAATTAGTTCAGATGTTTGATTTCATGTAATATAATAATGTTATGAGTTAGAATGTTCCATTCCAGAGTACTGACTGCATTTAATATATAAACACATATTTTTTTTGGTTTTTATGTTCTTCATTTACACATATAAAGCACATTGTTCTCCAAAGAGGCTGCACCAACTTGCATCTCCACCAACAGTGTAAGAGGGTACCCCTTTCTCCACATCCCCTCCAACACATGTTGTTTCCTGTCTTGCTAATTTTGGCCATTCTAACTGGTGTAAGGTGATATCTCAATGTGGTTTTAATTTGAATCTCCCTGAGGGCTAGTGATGATGAACATTTTTTTCATGTGTCTGATAGCCATTTGTATGTCTTCATTGGAGAAGTGTCTGTTCATATCTTCTGCCCATTTTTTGATATGATTGTCTGTTTTGTATGTGTTGAGTTTGATGAGTTCTTTATAGATCCTGGATATCAACCTTTTGTCTGTACTGTCATTTGCAAATATCTTCTTCCATTCCGTGGGTTGCCTCTTTGTTTTCTTGACTGTTTTCTTTGCTGTGCAGGAGCTTTTGATTTTGATGAAGTCCCAAAAGTTTATTTTTGCTTTTGTTTCCTTTGCCTTTGGAGACATATCTTGAAAGAAGTTGCTGTGGCTGATATCGAAGAGATTACTGCATATATTCTCCTCTAGGATTCTGATGGATTCCTGTCTCACGTTGAGGTCTTTTATCCATTTTGAGTTTATCTTTGTGTATGGTGTAAGAGAATGGTCGAGTTTCATTCTTCTACATATAGTTGTCCAGTTTCCCCAGCACCATTTATTGAAGAGATGGTCTTTTTTCCACTGTATATTTTTTCCTGTTTTGTCGAAGATTATTTGACCATAGAGTTGAGGGTCCATATCTTGGATATCCATTCTGTTCCACTGGTCTATGTGTCTGTTTTTATTCCAGTACCATGCTGTCTTGGTGATCACACCTTTGTAGTAAAGCTTGAAATCAGGTAGCGTGATGCCCCTGTTTAATTTTTGTTTTTCAACATTTCCTTAGTGATTTGGGGTCTCTTCTGATTCCATACAAATTTTTGGATTATTTGCTCCAGCTCATTGAAAAATACCAGTGGAATTTTGATCGGAATGGCATTGAAAGTATAGATTGCTCTAGGCAGTATAGACAGTTTAACAATTTTTATTCTTCTGATCCAAGAGCACGGAATGGTCTTCCACCTTTTTGTGTCTTCAATTTCTTTCATGAGTGTTCTGTAGTTCCTCGAATACAGATCCTTTACTCTTTGGTTAGGTTTATTCCCAGGTATCTTATGGTTCTTGGTACTATTGTAAATGGAATCGATTCTCTAATTTCTCTTTCTGTATTTTCATTGTTAGTGTATAAGAAAGCTACTGATTTCTGTACAATGACTTTGGATCCTGCCACGTTGCTGAATTGCTGTATGAGTTCCAGTAGAGTGGAAATGGAGTCTTTTGGGTTTTCCATATATAGAATAATGTCATCTGTGAAGAGAGAGAGTTTGACTTCTTAATTGCCAATTTGGATACATTTTATTTTTCTTTGTTGTCTGATTGCTGTTGCTAGGACTTCTAATACTATGTTGAACAAGAGTGGTGAGAGTCGGCATCCTTGTCATGTTCCCGATCTCAACAGGAAGGCTGCAAGCTTTTTCCCATTAAGGATGATATTTGCTGTGGGTCTTTCATAGATAGATTTGATGAAGTTCAGGAATGTTCCCTCTATCCCTATACTTTGAAGCGTTTTAATCAGGAATGGATGCTGGATTTTGTCAAATGCTTTTACTGCATCGATTGAGAGGACCATGTGGTTCTTCTCTCTTCTCATATTAATTTGTTCTATCACATTAATTGATTTGCAAATGTTGAACCATCCTTATAGCCCAGGGATAAATCCCACCCGGTCATGGTGGATAATCTTTTGAATGTGATGTTGGATCCTGTTTGCTAGGATCTTGTTGAGAATCTTAGTATCCATATTCATCAGTGATATTGGTCTGAAATTCTCCTTTTTGGTGGGGTCTTTGCCTGGTTTGGGGATCAGGGTAACGCTGGATTCATGGAAAGAGTCTGGAAGTTTTATTTCTGCTTCAATTTTCTGAAACTGCTTCAGGAGAATAGATGTTATTTCTTCTTTGAAAGTTTGGTATAATTCCCCAGGGAATCCATCAGGTCCTGGGCTCTTGTTTTTTGGGAGGTTTTTTGATCACTGCTTCAATCTCGTTACTAGATATTGGTCTATTCAGGTTATCAAGTTCTTCCTGGTTCAATTTTGGGAGTTTATAGTTTTCCAGGAATGCATCCACATATAAATCAAAGATACTTTTAAGAATTCAGTGATCCTGGAACTGTTAAGAATTGAATGGTTATATTGATATAATATTTGTTCTTCAACTTTACCCATCATTTTCCAGCTGACTTCCATAGCAGTGGACACATTGTTGTCAGGGGATGGAAGATACATAACACAGCAAAAAATAAATGGTTTGTGTGTGTGGCAAAAACACCCGAGTAGAAACATGAATGGTTTGAAGCTATTTTGAAAGAAAGAGAATGGCAAAAGGGTGGGTGTATGAATTGGGCACTATTAATCGTTATGAAGATTCTAACTTAGCAAGAAAGCCAATAACAGGCAAAATTGTGAGAAAGGAAAAAGTCATATGATGTTCACTTAGATTTCCCATGTGATCTAAGACTCATGATAAAATACTTTTCTTAAAGATTTTATCTATTTAACACAACAAAGGAGAGAGAGAGCATAAGCAGAAGGAACAGCAGGCAGAGGGAGAAGCAGGCTTCCCACTGAGCAGGGAGCCCAATGCAGGACTCCATCCCAGGACCCTGGGATTATGACCAGGGCGAAAGGCAGATGCTTAACTGAATGACCCACCAAAGCACCCCTAAAATCCATTGTGAATACTTCTAATATTATTACTAAAAGAAAAGAAAAATGTTGAATATTTAGTAAAATAATATATTGTGGCCAGCAGTGTCTTTTAAATAGTATCTTAGTCTGTCGAGGCCACTATAACAAATACCCCAGACTGGGTGGCTTATAAACAACAGAAATTTGTAGCTCACTCTTCTGGAGGTCAGGAGTCCCAGATTAAGTGACTGGTGACAGCAATTTTCCAGTTCATAGATGGCCATTTTCTCACTGTGTCCTCATATGGTAGAGGGGCAAGAGATCTCTCTGTGTCCTGTTTATAAGGCCATTAATCCCAATACCATTCACGAGGACTCTAGCCTCATGACCTAAGCACCTCCCACATGCCTTACCTCCTAATACCATCATGTTGAATGTTAGGTTTCAACATATGAATCTGGAAGGCATGCAAACGTTCAGTCTACACAAATAATTTCATTTGCTTTAAAATGTCAGTTTTCTTTGCACTTTATTCTTGCTATTTTTAAAGCATCACTATGGATTTTTCCTGTAAGAGACAGAGTTCAGTAGTACAATGCAGTGCCGTAGGGCCTTCAACAGTTATATATTTAGCAGTATATTGAACATTTCTAGACCAAATATGTTAGTATTCTAATTATAGAATAAAGCACTTTGGATATACATTAACATTTTAAAATTGTTACAATGCCATTGAATATAATGCAACCCAATAAGGACTGTGCTCATATGAGGAGGACTGGCTCAAAATTGCTTCATGTTTTAGCAAGATTTGCAAAAGATACTTGATCTGGCAATATTCAGTTATGTGAAGTTTATCTGCAATTAAGCACATTTCTGCAATTCACCTTGTGTTACTACTAATTTCTTTACCAAATAACTGATAAGACAAAAAGCAGTGTTTATTCATTTTTCCCAGAGATTTAGGAGCACAATATCTCATTGCTGATGAAACTTCAGGACACAAAGAACCCTTTCTTCCACCTTCAGAAATTTTCCCTTGAAGAACATGCAAAGCTTCTACTTCTATTAAAATATTCATAGTACACATTTGTTTGAGAATTACCAAAGAATTTCAAATACTTAACTCCTTTGATTGATCTGGGATGGAGAGTCTGTTAGAAAAGTTTAAAACAAAGATTATGAATAGCTGATTCTTTAAGTTTTGTTGAATCAAGCAATCAATTCAAATAGCATAGCAAATCACTTCAAAGGTAAAATAAATGTTTCAAGTTGAACCTTTATTTTTTTTTTCAGAATAGCTATGAATATAGATAAATCTGAAGTGAAAAAGGAAGGAGGGAAAGAAGGAAGTGAAAAAGGAGGAAAGCAAAGCAAGCAAACAATCATGGTCTATTAAATTGTTTATGTTAACAGGCTCTATTCTTAATAAAAATCATTCTGTTACTGACAAATGGTAATTCCTCCTCCATTGTAAAAAATAAAAATTCTAGTAAAAAATTTTGTAGTTAGAATATTGAAACTAAAAATCACAGAAATCTTGTGATTTATGTAGTTCCCATGATAAAGGCACCCATTAACTTCCCTTTGACCCCTTTTCTTTCTTTGCCCTATGCTCCAAATTCAGGTATTTTTTTAAGGTTTTATTTATTTGTGTGTGTATGAGAGAGAGAGAGAGAGAGAAAAAACTAATGCACATGGGGAGGGGCAGAGGGAGAGAGAGAAGCAGTCTCCCTGCTAAGCAGGGAGCTTGATTTAGGGCTCCATCCCAGGACCCTGAGACCATAACCTGAGCCCAAGGCAGGCACTTACCCAACCGAGCTACCCAGGTGCCCTGTGGTAGAGAGCTCTGTATCTGCACCCCCCTGCTCATGCTAAATATTCAATAAATTTTGGTTTCATGCAGGCAAGAGTGAGTGAGGAGACTTTTTCTGTTACCTGTCCTTGGTTTCCTTTTTGATAGGCTTAAAATTAGGAATGGAGCAAGACACCTGGGTAACAATCTCTGAATAGAGCGAGAAACTCTACAAGATGATGTGCAAACAAGGGAATCTGACCAAAGACAGAAAAAGAATACTGACCACATTCCCTAAATGCTTCCTTGGAAGGTAAGCTCCATAGTCTGGGTGCATGAATTTCTTTCATATTTTCACTATGTCATGTATCAACTACCCTTCCTTCAATTATTTTTCTTTAAAAAAAATTCCTCTGGGCATTTTTGAATATCTTTTTACTGTCAACATTTCCTGGGTGATAGTGAGGTGAAGGAATGGACCTAGAGCCCGAAAGCATGAAAAATTTTAGACATCTATCTGTCCGTCCCTGACGTCAACCATTTCAGATGTATGGTGTTCTGAGGCAAAGCAGACACTGGGGTCAGGCGGGGCTGTCAGGCAGCAGGTTCACTGAAGGGGGACAAAGTCTAGCAAGGATGTGAATACAGTACCTACAAGTCAGAGAACCAAAGAATGTAAGACACAGAGTCTAAACCTGAGACAAATCAGCACTTTGACACCTGGGCTCAGGTTGAAGGACCATCGATGAGGAATCTGAAAAAGAAGGTCCTGAAAGGGGCCTGGTGCAGAGCAACAGGTGGAGAGGTTGCCTGGGTTTCAAGCCTAGACCCACTGTCAGTCCTCTGGGGTCTGCAGGCAGCTGCACGTGGAAGTCCCTGCTGGGTGAAGTGTGCAGGACCAAAGGGAAAGGTGGCTGCCTTAAGCCATGCCCCATGCTGGTTGTTTCTATATATTTATAATCCTCAGATGCATACTTTGCATTTATAATCTTTACATTTTTTAAAGATTCAGAACCCAGCAGTCAGGGAGTTTACCATGCCCACCTCCATACAACCAGTGAATGCCAATGTCAACTCTGTAGCAGACTGGAGTGGTAGTTCAAAGCCCACACTTTGCAGTCAGACTGTCTCCATGCAAATCTGGTCCTACCTCTGGCTGGTTGAGTGATGTGGGAAGTTTAAATATCTTTTTCCTCTCTAAACATGAAGATGATTATAGTGCTTACCTGTAATGCCTATTAGAATGTCTTCTCGATAAGTTATGCAGATACCATAAAACAACCATAGGCCACACTGGCTCCCAACCCAGTTAGAAGAATATAAGCCAGGAAACCCTGGCCTGCAGGGCAGCATGGGGTCCCTCCTTCAGTGGCTGGGGTCCTCACAGCAGAGCACTCAGCTGCCAGCAAGCTGCTGTTGCTGTCCTTGGTAGGCTCCCAGCCAACGGCTCTTGTGGGAGAGAAAGAATGGAGGGGAGCCCACCTTGGCTTAGAAACCCCATATTGCAAAGAAGACCCAATTTCTTAGAACCACCTCCGGGGCATAACTTCCAGGGTTCTCAGAGGGACATTCCTGTTTATAGGAGTCACTTCAAGCTATAACTTCTCACCAAGAATGTATTCATATTACATTTAGCCATCAGGAGTCATTTTGGTCATGAGCAATGTTGCCTGGTAACCCAGCAGATGCCCTGCCTCAATCAAGTTCCAGGGAAATAGAGCTCCAAGGCTGACCCAGGGTCAAGTTTTCCTAATTAAAGGAGCAGGAGTCTTGTTAACTAAAGCGTTAACATGGGGGTGGAGTGTGCAGAGGGTGGCTGGGTGATGGGCATTGGGGAGGGCTTGTGTTGTGATGAGTGCTGTGAAATGAGTAAGCCTGATGATTCACATACCTGTACTCCTGGGGCAAATAATACATTATATGTTAATAAAAATAATTAATAAAAAAAAAAAGCTAACACGATCTTACAGGTCAAAGTGCTAGTTCGTTACAATGGTATGTGAGCATTGTCCACAGTGCCTGATACACAAGAGAGACTCAGTAAATTTTAGTTGTGTTCATTGTGGCTTTTTCCATAACAGCACACTACCTTAGTTACCAGTTATTAATTATAGACCAAGTTTGAGATTGTTTTTGATTGGATCAGGATCCTTTTACAGAGTGTTAATGGGATCTTGTGATTTCTGTACGTCCCAGGATAAAGCCACCCAATAACTTCCTTTCTTACCCCTTCTTTTTCCTTCCCCTATGCTCCTAATTAATAGCAATACTAACAGTGTGTTCTTTTCCTCATTTTAATTTGGCATATTTAGGAATCTGCTGACATCAGAACAGAGAATGATGTTTTCGCTATGTACCAACCAGCTCAACCCATTTGTCAACCACTGACGTTTCATAAGTGCTCAAAATGTGCCAGACAGTGTGCTGAGCTCCTGACATTCATTAGCTCATTTAATCCTGTTGACAGCACTGTGGAGTTGATACTCTTTTTTTTTTCCCCCAAGAATTTACTTATTTATTTGAGAGAGAGAGAGAGAGAGGAGCAGAGGGAAAGGGACAAGGATACTCCATGCTGAGTGCAGAGCCCGATTTGGTGCTTGATCCCCGGACCCTGAGATCATGACCTGAGCCAAAGGCAGATGCTTAACCAACTGAGCTACCCAGGGATCCCTGGAGTTGCTATTATTATTTTTGTGCTATTGAAGAAAAAACTGAAGCTTTACTTCTTTTTAAATTTTCTTTCTTTTGGATGGCTTTAACAACTTCTTCTGCCTTAAAATGTACTTTATAGACTAGATATCCCTTTTTAGAATTCCATGCCCCTCAATTATTTGACTTCAGCCATAGGTGTTGCTTTTGGTTTTGAAATA
This sequence comes from Mustela nivalis, assembly GCF_964662115.1. Taxonomy (NCBI): domain Eukaryota; kingdom Metazoa; phylum Chordata; class Mammalia; order Carnivora; family Mustelidae; genus Mustela; species Mustela nivalis. The sequence continues at coordinate 15,139 of NW_028133864.1, read as the reverse complement.
AATGGAAAAGTAATTTCCGACACCTTCTATATAGCTTGGGTTCTCTGACCTGTGCAAAGTTGAAATTATTCTAAAATGTATCCATTACTTGATGTAAAAGTTCAAATGTTATATTTTTATTACATGAGCACAATAAAATATTTTATTTTAAAATGTTTCTCTATTTAGTGTTCTCTTACTGATACCGCATTGCCAAAAAAACAGTACCAAGCTGGTGTTATCCTGTGTTATAAAATATCATCCTACTTATCTGTGCTGTGGGGCTCCTCTCTCCACCCCAAAGTGGTAAAAGATGTGGTTTGTGCATCCTCCCTGGCCTTTCACAGCCACAGCAGAAGGATGTGGTAGGCAGTTCTGGTGGGTGGTTTTGTGCTGTAATATTCCTTTTGGATGACTGTTTATTCTTTCTTAAAGATTTTATTTACTTATTTGAGAGAAAGGGAGAAACAGAGAGAGAGAGAGCACAACAAGTAGGAGGGTCAAAGGGAGAAACTGATGTCCCAATGAGCAGGGAACCCAATGTGGGGCTCAATTCCCAGACTCCAGGAACATGACCTGAGCCAAAGGCAGATGCTTAAGCGACTGAGCCACTCAGGTCCCTCCACCCCTACCCCCAGATGACATTTAAATACAAGAATGAATTTATTAAAAACCTTATTTATTTATTTATTTTTAAATGTTTTATTTATTATCTGAGAGGTGAGAGAGAGAGAGAGAGCACAAGCCTCGGGAGGGGCAGAGGGAGAAGGAGAAGCAGACTCCCTGCCGAGCAGAGAGCTGGAGGTGTTACTGATCCCAGGACCCTAAGATCATGACCTGAGCCAAAAAAAAAAAACCAATTGAGCCACCCATGTGCCCACTAAATAACTTTAAAATTTGAAAACAGTGTAGTAAAACTATTGATGTGTATTAATTTTATATTGCTGCAGAATAAATAACAATACACCTAGTGCCTTGAAACAACACCTATTCATTAGCTTATAATTCTATATGTCAGAAAGAAGTTGATGTGAGCAATGCTGGGCTGTCTGCTTAGGGTCTCACAAGGTCAAAATCAAGGCCAAAATCAAGGGCTTAGCTGTGGCTGACCTTATCTTAAGGGTCTGAGGAAAAATTCACTTGCAAGCACATTCAGTTGTTGACAGAATTCAGTCCCAGTGATTGTAAGAATAAGTCCTACTTCTGTGCTGGCTGTTGGCCAGGACCACTCTCAGAAGCTGTCTGTGTTCCTTGGTACATGGCCCCTCTATCTTCAAAGGCAGCAGTGGCTCACTGAATCTTTCCTGTGCTTTTAATTTTTCTCTTACTCTTGCGCCACCAGCCTGAGAAAGCTCTGCTTCAAAGTGCTCAACTGACTGGGTCAAGCTCGCTTGAATAATTTACATACTTTGAGGTCAACTGACTTGGAATTTTAGTTTTGTATACAAAATCCATTCATATCACTACCTAGATTAGGACTGAGTTATAAAACCAAGGGATGGGATTCTTGATAGTGGGGTAAGAGAACACGTTGAGAATTACATCTACCATTATAGGGTGTGCAGTTTTTGGGGGTTTGCATTCTTAGAGTTCAAACACACTGGTTTTCTATGCCTGGAAAGCCATATTCCAGTCTGTCTCTTATATTAAGTCATTATTATTCTGTCTATTTTGTCTGTTTGCTATCTTTAGGATCTTGCTATATTCTCTTTACAGGTAAAACTACTCTAAAAATTTCCCTTTTTGTTTATTAGAGGTCTCAGTAAATTGAATAGGTATTATATAATAGGGTTTAGGTAAGCATGAATGAATGGACATGGGTTTTGTAGGATAGAGTAAAATTTAAATAATTTGGGGCATTCCATATGTGAAAAAAATGCAAGCTTAAATGCACTGCAAATATTTTTTTACATCTGAGGCTCCTTCCAAGGCTGCCTGATGGAAGCATGGTAGAAATAGACTTTTGGGGGAGGCAGGGGTGGGAATACTCTTTAACTATTTCACTGAATTTCTATTGCAGTGAATTTGTGTCATGGCTTTTGGAAATTGGAGACATTCACAGGCCTGAGGAAGGTGTACACTTAGGACAAGCATTATGAGAAAATGGAATCATCCACCATGGTAATTATTTGGTTAATTACTAAGTTATTCTCTTTGGCCACCAATTGGAAGCATCTTGATTCTGTTAATCTATCTGGCTTATAGTAAATGTCTACATTATAGGATGCTTATGTATTTTTAACATTTCAAGTACCTAATATATATAGAACTGCAGTTCTGGGAATTTTTTGGAGTATGGGTTTATGGTGATATATTTTCTAATTGTAATGTGAATGGCTACGAAACAGGCAAAAATTAGAAATACAGGTAAGTATTTCCCTGGGATAGTGGAGGAAGACATGGCAAGTTCTAATTGGAGTATTTGGGGCTGCATTATGAGGGAAAGGGCCTCATGTATGGCATTGTAGAATGAGTAGAACTCTGACAGGTAAGAAGGGAAGAAGGATGTCCTTCCCTGAGGCATGAGAGTGGGAGTGAGCTCATGGTGGCCTCTTAGGAACTAGCTAGCACAAACTCTCACAAGGAAAGACAGTCTACTTCATAGATGAATATACTGGATAGGAAGGGTTTGGTGGGAGAGGTAGGCACATCTGATCCCACAGGATCTTAACACTCTAGCTGTAATATGTTGGGTTTATTCTGAAGGAGATGAGGAGATGATGGACACTTTTAAGCAGAAAAGTAGCCAGAACATGGCTTTCAGAATGCTTAGGTGCAGCAATGTGGAATGTGAGGTGGAGACATTGGAGACACTGTAGGGGAGCCCCGTCCATCAGGCAGCCACCATCTTTCCCTGTAGTAGGAGGACGGTGGCTATGTTCTAGGGCGTGATGATAGTGGCCCATCTGGGAGACTTTGGTATAGCTGAAGCAGCCTGTTTGAAAACTGTTGGATGTGGGAGATGAGGAGTGAAGAGTAAGATTAGGTTACTGTGATATTTCTGTCTGGTTGACAGGGATGACTATTCAGGAGAAGGAGCAGGGTGGGAGAGGGTAAAGGGTTTTTGTTAGGTTCGTTATAAGACATCCACAGGGGAACACCCAGCAAGAGGTTGAAAATGTATGTGTAAAACTCAGTGTATACAATCATGGGAATCATTTCAAGAGAGCACCAGTTTCCTGAAGAGATCAGTAACAAAGAAAGAAGAAAGCAGTGATAATGGGACTGAGAAGTATAGATTGAAGAATTTCTAATGCAAAATGTGGGAGAGGAGAAAAAGAGAAAATTATGAATAAACATAGGCATTTGGCTAAGCTACTTCAATGTTCTTTTCTTTTTTTCTTTCTTTTTTTTTCTTTTTTTTTTTTTTTTTTAATTAGAGTGGGATGAAACTGAACTGGATTCTCCCAGGTTTTCCTCACCATTCTGGGTGCCCTCTGAATTATTCCACCGAAATAGATCTCTGTCTATTCCAAAATCCCCACCTTCTTCCCAGTTACAACTTATCTTTCCTTGCTCCTGCTTTTGTCCACCATCCCTATGACACAGCCTCCAGGAAACAGCTGGAGACCTTTTAAAACAAATGTAAGATCAAAGCATTCTCCTGCTTATAATCATCTACTGGCATCCCATTACACTCAAAGAAAAGTGTGGAACCTCTTACTTACTTACTGTGATCCAGATCTCTTACCATGGCCCACAAGGCCCCACATAATAGGGCCCCTGACTTCCTCTGTGAGTTGGCAAACCATGTTGTACCCAGCTCATTACACTGTGGCCCCTGTAGTTTTCTGTCTCTTCCCTAAACACTCTGGGATGACTCTGCATTTAGGATCTTTCCCCTAAAATTCTCATTCAACTATTATTTATTAATTCATAGTACATACCAGTGCCCTTTCTAAGTGCTGGAGGGATAGCAGTGAATGAAATGACAAGAGTTGCAGTGTTCATAACTCATGTCTTCAGTGACACTCTTTTAGAATCTCATCCTATTACCATAAACTGTGTTTTTAATTTTTAAAATTTTCTTCATGAACTTAGCACTCTCTAAAATTATCAAGCTATTTTATTTTTTTATTATTATTTCTCTCTTTACTTCCCATATTGATTCTGGGCTCGCATCAAAATAGATGTACTTTAGGAACAGGATACCTGGAGTGCCCGTCACATGTAGGTGCTCAATAAATATTTGCTCAGTGAATGAATAAATGAGTAATTATATTGTTAGTAAATAGATGATAATAGTGATAAATTGTAGGTGATTTTGTTCTTTATTCTTTAGCACTGTGAAAACACACCACATAGCATCTAATGTCCTAAAACACATCATCCAAAAACTTATAAGTAAAAATGAAAAAATGTTGATTTAGATGACTTTTCTCTTGCATGCTTCTCTTTCCTTTCTTCTAACCCAAATGTATATTTGGGTCAAGAAGGGAATATGTTGTGTTTTGTCCTGCAGTCTACTAAAGCTCAAGTAGGTGGACTATAGAGAGGTTCTACATACAATCATAGACCTTCAGAAATCAGGTGATTACTTTCTCATTTAGGCTACATACTTCCAGGAACTATGTCTTACAGTAGAGCAAAGAAGGGAAAATCTATTTATGAACTATCTGTTTATTCCTTTCCTTCATTCTGTGTGTAAGATATTATGCTACCTAGTGTAAAATTATCATGTTGTGGCCTTTATTTCTTATGGCCTAATAGTTTAAACCTATCTTTGTACCTTATTCATCAAGAAATTCAGCTGTTGACATATTTCCTTTCAGAAAGGTAGAAATCCACCAGGATGAGATAATTAACTTTTTGCTGAGAACATTGAGAAGGAAAATAGTATTGGTTAACATTAGCTGCTCTAACAAATTTAAACCTCAGTACAGTGGCTTCCATTCTAGAAGCTATTTTATCTCTCAGGTAAAACCAGTCACTGGTGGAGGATGTTGGAGGCACCACGGTTTCAGTCCGGGTAAAGGCTCACCCTCCTACAGTGCAGGGCTCTGAAAGGTCATTTTGAAGGAGTGTTGGAGATTTTGGTTTCTTTGTTTTAAATGGGTCTGTACACTCCACGTTGTGCCTTACTTTTGTGTGCATGTCCTTATGCAATTCAGTTCCATGACCACACTATTTCAAGAGAAATTTAGAAATGTAGTGTACGTTTATGCCCAGGCAAAATAAAAGCTAAACCAATTAGGTAAAGAGCGATCCAATGTCTGCCACTGAGGTATATCTCTCAGGTCAATAAAAAACCTATGGAATTATATTAAAGCCAGGTAATATTATGTAAAAGAGTCAATGTTATTTAGTGATATCAGCATATAATAATAATAAAAATGACTTGTCACTCCTCCATTGAACTGCTTTGCTTTGGAGACTCAGGTGCACCTCCCCCACCCCTACTACCTTCAGGTCCTGTTCCCAGGCACTGGTTTGCATTGGAGATGGAACCCTCGTAGGGGTTCCAAGCAGTTTCTAGTGGCCGAGAGGACACTGATGATTAGAGACAAAGCCACAAGGCACTCTGGAGCTAGCTGGTGGCCATTACAATGTCTCCACACACAGTTCTGGCACGGATGTGGGCTGTGCTGGAGCAGCTGTGGGCTTCTGGGTTGGTGATATAAGAACGTTTGCCATATGGGACACAAGTCTCTGGGTTTGGCTGGAAGATCTTGGTTTGCACTGCAGTGGTATTGTTCATTACAGTAAAGTGTGGACTCAGATTAAGAGGAAGAAAGGGGCATTGTGCCCAGAATGAAGTATCTGAAGAATATATGGAGAACACCGACATGGATGCACAAGCCTGTGGAGCTGACACATCATCTGAGCAGAAGACCAGTCCTCTCCCCCTACAGATTCTTGCTCTGGCTGCCCCGAAACAAAATGTTAGGTACGTTTCCGTGGAAGATGCTACACAACTGCTGAAGGGAGTTTGGCAAAGGATTTTGAAAAAGAGCCCTCAAAAGGTGACTGATGAAAATCCATCTGTGGAGCACCCAGGGACAATAAAGAACCCCCTGCAAGGAAAATGCCAGAGATTCAAGGATGCCCTGATCTGCAGGGAAGTCCAGACCTGCTGGTTCAGGACACTGGCAACTGTGGACAGAGAGTGCAGGAAGAGGCAGGGGAGGCAGGCAAGCCAGAGGTTACTGAAGGAGGTGTGCCGGGAGGCCCCCGCTGAGGGCCAGGGCCAACACTACACCCTCAGCCAGATCCTACTGACGATGATGCATCTGCTAGAGCTCCTTAGAGATCATCTGGAAGGTGGGGGCTCAAGGAGGCAGGTGGAGACTGCCTCCTCATCCACTGATCATGGGCCCTCACGTGGGAGCCCCCTGTAAAAAGGAAAGCCATCCGGGCACTGAAGAAGGCACGTTAGGGGAATGAAGAGCTCCCAGGAACACAACAATCCACTAAGCTGAGCAAGTATCTTTTCACCTGTGAAACACCCTCCTGGATAGTGAGATTCAGAAATTGTGCCTGAAGCCTGGGGCAGAGCTGAAGCTATGCAAAGAGCACCTCAAACAACTGGAAAAGAAGATGATGGAGGAGAAGGCACACTGCCTGTAAGTGAAGAACAAACTTGCCAAGGTGATCAGGAAGGAGGATGCTGCCCACTGGAATTTAGGCCTCTACAAGAAGATGGCCGACGACCTACACAGAGACTGGCAGAGCATCTCCTCCTTGCATGACCAAGAGAGCCTCCTTATGGAGAATAGAAGTGAGGAGAGACAGAATGCTGTTCTTTTGGCAGAGAGGGAGTTCCAAAGTCTCAAGGAAGAACCATTGCCTCAGGCAGAAGCTGGCCAACTCTGGGCCCAAGGTCCAGCCTGTCTCTGGGTGGCCTCCTGCCCCCGCTCATGCTCTTCCGGGCACAGCCTCTAAATACCCTCAAGGAACAAGGCTCCCCTGAAACCCTAGAAGCCCAAGAAGGGAGCAAGGGTACACAGGACAGACACCAAGGTCTAAGGTCCCCTGCAGGTCTGTCTCCCTTTCCCAGCAGCCATCAACACTCACAACCAGGGCACAAAAGCTCCTGTAATTCCTTATACCTTAAGCCATGCATTGTTCCTTTTACTGGAGATCCACACCATTATTTAACTGATGCTGCCTATCCCCAATAGCCATGTGAGAGTGTATTTTTCAATTTTAAGCTCCAAAAAATAAAAATATCAAATTGCTGATACTACTGCCACTGAGAATTGATTTTATGAAGAGATGCTATGCCAAGCAATGAAGGGTTTTAAGTGTCTTTTACTGATCACTTATATGTCTCAATAACCGAGCGTCATATACTACTGAGGTTCAGAGAGGGGACACAACTTGCCCAAGATCTCGCAGCTAGTGAATATCAGAGCTCCCATTCCAAACAAAGGTTGTCTAATTATCCACTGATGTGAAAATACTTAGCACTACTACCACTACTACTACTTCTGCTTCTTAATATTTGAAGAGATGAAGCTCGAAGACACACTCACATGCAAGTGGGGGAGGGAAAGAGAGAGAGATTTCTAGACAGCCTTCCCACTCAAGTGCAGATCCAGACACTGGGCTGGGTTTCAAGACCATGGGACCACGCCCTGAACTGAAATCAAGAGTCAGACATTGATCTGACTAAGCCACACAGGCACCCAGGTGCAAGGAACTTCTAGGCAAGGTGCTATAAATATCCCAGAAGGGCTTGACAAAATTTACTCATAGTTCACGTTCTAGTTTGGATGCAAGGATAATGGTGATGACTAGCTGAGTTAAGTTCCCACCAAAGCATGGAGGGCAGCCTATAGGGTCTCCAACGATTCCATTCTTGGGTACACATACTCTACCACTGGATTAGACTCAGGAACTCCTGCCTCATTTCAAAGGACAGATTATGGCCCAAGAGATAGGATGTCACTTCTGAGGCTCGTAGACAAAGACACTGGTCTCCACTTGTGCTAGCTCTCACTTGCTACCGTTGGTTGCGAAGGAAGCCACCAGCTCCTTGTGGGCTGTAATATGGAAAGGCTTATGTGGCAAGAAATGAATCTTTCCTGCTCACCGCAATGGAGGACTTCTGGCTGCTAAGAGCCACCCAAGTGAGCTCACCGGCAGATTTTCCCCCCAAGCAGCCTGGAGATGACTGAAGACCCACATGACTTCTTGACTGCAGCCTTGTGAGAGATCCTGAGACACAGGTCCCTGGCTAGATGCACCTGGATGCCTAGCCCAGGAACCATATGCAGTTATCAATTGGTGTTGTCGGAAACTCTCTGGTTTGCAGAAAACATTCAAAATAGACACAAGGTTGAAGTCACAGTTTTGGCTGCTGACCCACCCCCTCTCTCCTGGGCTTAAAATTCCAGGGAAGTCAAGCGATGGTAGAAACCAATGAGAGATTAGGGTAAACAATGCAAGAAAGAGGACCTCTATTCTGTTCTCCATGTATCTCTCTGAGAGGACATGCCCTCACCTGATCCACCCGAGGAGACAACTGGCCGTGTGGACCAAGTCGGCTGAGAGCACTAGACCCAGCGTCGCAGAGCCTCCTTGAAGGCAGAGAAAGAGCCCAGAAGTTCCCTGGTACCCCTAAAGAAGGCACAGAAATTAGATGAGTTGAAAGCCTGGGACCTGGTCATTGGGCTTCTGGGCAAGACGGGTGATGACCTGTGGAAGGGACACTGCCTGCAAACCCTCTTGGACCAGACCCCACCTGTCTGCTTTGGGACACTGAGGATTAAGACGAGAGTGAACTAGTGTAGAAGAGATGGTGTCCTAATGCTTGGCAGGTTTAAAGTGATTGAAATTGTTAGCATTTCTTTTCTCATCGTCCACAGAACCACCATTAGGGAGAAGGGACCTTCAAAGAAGCAAGAAGAGTTTATCACTTACAGCCCTGTCAAGTGTCAATATCCAACCACTCCAGTCCCTTCCACCCCCTTGGCAGCCCCACTGCTTTCATGAGGACACAGATGCATTCCTGTTCAGGCTTTGGAGCAAACGTTAAGTTTTGATTTCTCTAAGATAAATGCCATAGTGCCATGACCTGCTCCTAGGGCGGTAGCAAGTCTAGTTCTCTAAGAATCTGTGTGAAAGGGTTGAGCCAGTATATTGGACACCTGAAATTGGTATTATACTGCATGTTAACAGGAATGTAACTCACGGCTTTGAAAATGAAAAGAAACGGTTAACTGTTTTCAAGAGTCAGCTCTATCATTTTCCATTCCCAACTGCGATGTGGAAGTGATCCAGTCATTCCACCTCCTGACTTGCATTTGGTAGTGGGGTCTCTCTCTCCCTCGCTGGCGCATTTGGTTTGTATCACTGTGATAGGTGTGCAGTGAGAGCTCACTGGAGTATTCATTTGAATAGCCCCAAAGGCAACTTTTTAATGTGATTTCCATAAGTCTACTCTTTGGTAAAGGTGGCAGGCCCTTTACATTTTTTTTTCCTTCTCTTTCCTTTTGCTAACTAGATTGCATGCTTACTTGGTAGTCCAATTGTGAGTTTCAATGCTTCAGACAGGAGTCCTGTATTAGCTATGTGATTTGGACCTACTTCCTCCAAGTTGGTAGCTTGCCTTTTGGGTCTTCTTAAGGAGGTCTCTCACACGGCACAGATTTACAATTCTGATTGTTGGATAATGTCCAATTAATCAACTTTACCTTATGGAAAATTATTTGATGTTCAATTGGAGGATTCTTTAACTAGCTTTGCATACTGAAAATTTTTCCCCACATTTTCCCTATATGATTTATCATTTTCCATGTAGGGCAGTGATTAATTTTGAGCTACTTTTTAAAATATTATTTTTTTTTCTTTCTTTCTGGGAGAGTGAATATGTGCTTGAGCGGGCAGGGGCGTGGAGGGAGAATGGACAACAGCATCATATAGCAGCACCGCTAGTGAGCGTGGATCCTGACTTTTTCCCAAGACCCTGAGAGCTTGACAAGAGCCGAAATCAAGAGCTGGTTGCCTCACAGGCTGACGCACCCAGGCACCCTGAGTTTAGTTTTGTATAGGGTTTGATATTTAGATTGTGGTCACTGGGCTCCTTGTCCTCCACCTCCTCCTCCGCTCTCCCGCTCCGTCTTCTGCTTCTCCTTCTCCTTCTCCTTCTTATTCTTTACATATGCATGTCCACTTGCTCTAGCACCATTTTTTCAAAACGATGTCACTCCTCCACTGAACTGCTTTTTACCTTTGTCAAGGCCCCACTGGACATATGGGTGTAGTTCTCTTTCTGGGTCCTTGATTCTGTTCCACTTATCGATCTTTATTCTGTTCCATTGGTCTAGCTCTTCAGCAACACCACACACTTTTGATTACTCTAGATGAATACCTTGATTTGGGTAGAAGGATTCTTCTGGTTTTCTTCTTTAGTTTTATTTTCTCCTCTTTTTTCTAAGTTCTAAAGTAGAGATATTATAGTTTGAGACTCCATTTCTTCTTAGAGTTATAGAGAGAGAGAGAGAGAGAGACAGACACAGAGACAGACAGAGAGACAGGGAAGGGGTCAGAAAGAGAGAGAGATGATTAATCAGCCACCATGCCCAGCACCAGCACAATAAAGGTTCAGTCTCACTATCTCAAGGTTGACCTAGACCCGAGTCAAAATCAACAGTTGATGTATGCATTGAGTGCTATAAATTTAGCTTTCTGTTGATTTAGATGTGTCCCACAAATTTTAATACGTTGTATTTTCATTTTCCTTCACTTCAGTGCACTGAGATTTTATCTCTTGTCTCTGATAATCTAGAAAGTTACTTTCTACATGTTTAGATTTTGTTATCTTTCTCCCTTTGATATCTAGTTTCATTTTTAACTTTGTTTTATCAGTTTTAAAAGTTGAATTCCAAGACAATGCTATATAGGGTTGCATTTTTTCAGATACACGATATAGAGATTCACCTCCGCTGCCCAACGACTGTTAGCTCCTGATGCCAGGCACTGATTTGGGTTGGAGACTCGGGTGTACCTCCCCCACCCCTACTCCCTTCAGCTCCTGTTGCCAGGCACTGGTTTGCATTGGAGACGGAACCCATGTAGGGGTTCCAAGCAGTTTCTAGTGGCCGAGAGGACACTGGTGATCAGAGACAAAGCACCCAGGCTCTCGGGATCCAGCTGGTGGCCATTACAATATCTCCCCACACAGTTCTGGAGCCACTGTGGGCTCTCTGGGAGCTGCTGGGGGCTTCTGGGATGGTGATATACAAACGTTTGCCACATGGGCCACGAGACTCTGAGTTTGGCTGGGATATCCTCGTATGCACTGTGTTGGTGGTGTTCATTACAGTAAAGTGTGGACTCCGCTTAAAAGGAACAAAGGGGCACTGTGCCCAGAATGAAGTATCTAGAAAAGACATGGAGAAGACCGATTCGGATGCACCAGCCAGTGAAGCCGTTGCATCATCTGAGCACAAAGCCAGTCCTCTCCCGCTACAGATCCTTGCTCTGGCTGACCTGAATCAAATGTCGGGTACTTTTCTGTGGAAGATGCCACGCAAAGGCTGAAGAGAATTCGGCCATGGCTGTTGAAGAAGAGCCCTCACCAGCTCACCGATGAAAATCCCATCTGTGGAGCAGCCCAGGACGATGGAGAACCCCCTGCGAGGAATATGCCAGAAGACTTTGAGGACAGCCTTGATCTGCGGGGAAGTTCAGACCCTCTGTCTCAGGACACTGGCAGCTGTGGACTGAGAGTGCAGGAAGAGGCAGGGGAGGCAGGCAAGCAAGAGCTTCCTGACGGAGGTGTGCCGTGGCAGGCCCCCGCTGAGGGCCAGAGCCAACACCACACCCTCAGCCAGATCCTACTGACAATGATGCATCTGCTAGAGCTCCTTAGAGATCATCTGGAAGGTGGGGGCTCAAGGAGGCAGGTGCAGACTGGCTCCTCCTCCACTGATCACGTGCCCCGTGGGAGCCCCCTGAATCAAGGAAAGCCATCCAGGGCACTGAAGAAGGCACGTCAGGGGAATGAAGAGCTCCCAGGAAACACAACAATCCACCAAGCTGAGCAAGTATCTTTTCACCAGCGAAACAGCCTCTTGGAAAGGGAGATTCAGGAGCTGCACCTGAAGCTCGAGGCAGAGGAGCACCTCAAACACATGGAGATGAAGATGATGGAGGAGAAGGCACGCTGCCTGCAAGTAAAGAACGAACTTGTCAAGGGGCGAAGGAAGGTATATGCCGCCCACTGGAACTTAGGCCTCTACAAGATGATGGCCGAAGACCGACACCGAGAATGGCAGAGAATCTCCTCCTTGCATGACCGAGAGCGCCTCTTGGTGAAGAACAGAAGTGAGGAGAGCCAGAAAGCTGTTCTGTGGGCAGAGAGGGAGTTCCAAAGGCTCAAGGAAGAAAACCATTGCCTCAGGCAGAAGCTGGCCAACTCTGGGACCAAGTTCCAGCCTGTCTCCAGGGGGCCTCCTGCTGTTGCTCCTGCTCCTGCTCCTGCTTCAGCTCCGGCTCCTGCTCCTGCTCTTCTGGGCACAGCCTCCAAATACCCTCAAGGGCCACAGGCTCCCATGAAAGCCCAGAAGCCCAAGAAGGAAGCAAGGGTGCACTGGCCAGACTCCAAGTTCTCGGGTCCCCTGCAGGTCTGATTCCCTTTCCCAGCAGCCACCAACACTCACAACCAGAGCACAAAAGCTCCTGGGCTTCCTTACCCCTTCAGCCACACCCATTGCTCCTTTGACTGGAGATCCACCCCATTCTTGAACTGATGCTACCTATTCCCTATAGCCATGTGAGAGAGCATTTTTCATTGTTAAGGACCCAAAAAATAAAACGATCCAATTGCTGATCCTACTGAGACTGAGAATTGATTGTATGAAGGGATTCTATGCCAAGCAACGAAGGGTTTTAAGTGTCCTTTACTGATCACTTAATTGTCCCAATAACCCAGTGGGTCATATACTACTGAGGTTCAGAGAGGGGACACAACTTGCCCCAAGATCACACAGCTAGTGAATTTCAGAGCTCCCATTCCAAGCCAAGGTTGTCTCATTACCCACTGATGTGAAAATAACAACCACTCTGACCACTACGATGACTTCTGCTTCTTCATTTCTGAGAGAGAGAAAGAGCGAGGGCACACACACATGCAAGCGGGGGAGGGGCAGAGAGACAGAGATTGCTAGACAGCCTTCCCACTCAAGTGCACAACCAGACGCTGGGCTGGATTTCACAGACCATGGGACCACGCCCTGAGACGAAATCAAGAGTCAGACGTTGACCTGACTAAGCCACACAGGCACCCTTCCCTTGTGCAAGGAACTTCTAGGCAAGCTGCTGTAAGGATCCCAGAAGGGCTTGACAAAATTTTCTCATAGGTCACGTTCCAGTTTGGATGCAATGATTATGGTGATGCCTAGCTGAGGAAAAGTCCCAGCAAAGCATGGAGGGCAGCCTTTCAGGCTCTCCAACGATTCCCTTGTTGGGTACACATCGTTTTGTGTTCCATACTCTACCACTGGATTAGAGTCAGGAACTCCTGCCTCACTTCGAAAGGACAGAATATGGCCCGAGAGATAGATAGCATGTCCCTTCTGAGGCTCGTAGACAAAGACACTGGTCTCCTCTTGGGCTTGCTCTCGCTCCCTCACCATTGGTTTCGAGGGAAGCCGCCTGCTCCTTGTGGGCTGTATGATGGAGAGGCCCATGTGGCAAGGAATGAATATTTCTTGCTCACCGCAATGGAGGACCTCTGGCTGCTAGGAGCCACCCGAGTGAGCACACAAGCAGATTTCCCGCCAACAAGCCTGGAGATGACTGAAGACCCACATGACATCTTGACTGCAGCCTTGTGAGAGATCCTGAGACACGGGTCCCTGTCTAGATGCACCTGGATGCCTGGCCTACGGAAACCAAATGCGGTTATCAATTGGTGTTGTCGGAAGCCCTCTGGGTTGCGGAAAACATTCAAAAAAGACACGAGGGTGAAGCCACAGTTCTGGCTGCTGACCCACCCCCCTCTCCTGGGCTTGAAATTCCAGGGAAGTCAAGCGATGGTAGCAACCACTGAGAGATTAGGGTAAACAATGCCAGAAAGAGGTCCTCTATTCTGTTCTCCATGTATCTCTCTGAGAGGACATGCCCTCACCTGATCCACCCGAGCCAATAGGTGGCCCATGCAGGAGGAGACAACTGGCCGTGTGGTCCAAGTCGCCTGAGAGCACTAGACCCAGCGTCGCAGAGCCTCCTTGAAGGCAGAAAAAGAGCCCAGAAGTTCCCTGGTGTGCGTAGAGAAGGCACAGAAATTAGATGAGTTGAAAGCCTGGGACCTGGTCATTGGGCTTCTGGGCAAGAGGGGAGATGGCCTGTGGAAGGGACACTGCCTGCAACCCCTCTTGGACCAGACCCCACCTGTCTGCTTTGGGATACTGAGGATTAAGACGAGAGTGAACTAGTGTAGAAGAGATGGTGTTCTAATGCTTGGCAGGTTGAAAGCGATTGAAATCGTTGACATTCCTATTCTCCTCGTCCTCAGGACCACCATTAAGGGGAAGGGGCCTTCAAAGAAGCAAGAGGAGTTTATCACTTACAGCAGCCCTGTCAAGTGTCAATATCCAACCACTCCAGTCCCTTCCACCCCCTTGGCAGCCCCAATGCTTTCATAAGGACACAGATACATTCCCCTACAGGCTTTGGAGCAAACGTTAAGTTTTGATTTCTCTAAGATAAATGCCATAGTGCCATGACCTGCTCCTAGGGCGGTAGCAAGTCTAGTTCTCAAAGAATCTGTGTGGAAGGGTTGAGCCACTCTATTGGACACCTGAAATTGATATTATACTGCATGTGAACGGGAATGTAACTCACGGCTTGGAAAAGGAAAAGAAACTCTTAACTGTTTACAAGAGTCAGCTCTATCATTTTCCATTCCCAACTGTGATGCGGGAGTGATCCAGTCATTCCACATCCTGCCTTGCATTTGGTGGTGGGGTCTCTCTCTCCCTCTCTGGCGCATTTGGTTTGAATCACTGTGATAGGTGTGCAGTGAGAGCTCACTGGAGTTTTCATTTGAATTGCCCCAATGGCAACTTTCTATGTGGTTTCCATCTGTCTACGCTTTGGTAAAGGTGGCAGGCCCTTTTCTCCCCACCCCCCTTCTATTTCCTTTTGCTAACTAGATTGCATGCTTACTTGGGGATCAAATTCTGAGTTTCCATGCTTCAGACAGGAGTCC
>NW_028133865.1:0-45000 GCF_964662115.1 Mustela nivalis | reverse complement strand
CCTAAACAATTCATAACCAGAGCTATCCTTTGTTGAATGCCCCCCCCCATGTTCCAGGCATCCCGAAGTCTTCATAAATATATTATTGATGATCTCTACTGTAACCTTGCATGGAAGGAAGGATTATCCAGACTTTGCAATTGAGGAAACAGCAAGTTTGTTTGGACTTGGTGCCCATCAAGGGCAAATGAGGAGTCAGATCTAGGTCAGCTGGACCCCAAGACGGGTTATTCTTCCCCATCCAATGCCCTGCAGGAGTGTGCTTCATTCTCAGAGGAAGGAATGTGCCTTGATACATGTAAATGTATCTAAGTTTGTATAAAATGTATGGATGTAACGCTCTACTCCTGCAATATGGACTGTAGCAGTCCTTTTCCAAGGATGCCAACACAGAGTGTCACAGATGGGTGGCTGAAACAACAGAAATTCACTGTTGTACTATTCTCGAGGCTAGAAGTCTGGGACCGAGGTTATCAGAAAGGTGATTTCTTCTGAGGAAAATCTGTTCCAGGTCTCTCTCCTTTGGCTCATAGATGGTGATCTTCCCCCATTGTCTTTTCACACCATCTTCTCTCTACATGTGCTTCAAATTTCCCCCTTTTTGTAAGGATACAGGTTAAACTGGATGAAAAGATATTTGAATCAGGTCTCGGGAGGAAAAAAACCCAGGAAAACTTTTTAGGATATATCTCAGGCTTAAACTTCTAAATTTGTCAGGATCCATGGACATACAGATAGGACAATGTTCCAAGGTTAAGTTTAGTCTGTGGTCAGCCTAGTAGCAGAGGCCACATCAGTGTGGTGACTGTCATTCCCCCACTGCCTGGTAGGTATGTGTATGCAGTGTTTATAAGAATGCATGGTCATCTCAGCAAAGTTCTCTGTCCTAATGTCTCCATCAGGGGCTTGTTAGATCCTGAATCTTGATTCTGGGGGAGGAAAAAAAAATTCACTGCTGACATAGACTGTTCCTGCAACAATAATGACTTTGGATGACTTTGGACCCCTGCCTACATGCGATGTGCTGACTCTCACTACGTGATCTGGACTCTCTGAGCTGCTCTGCTGACCCACAGCCCTCCACACTTTGAGAATCGGTTCCTGGCTTTAGGCTGTATTTAGCTTATGCCTATGAAAATGCATCACTTGCCACTTTCACCCAAGTGATGGCAAAGCACTGAAGAGCCAAGCACTTGCTAACGCCAGGCACTGAGACAGGTGCAGGGGTGGAAGGGGCAAAACCCCAAAAATCTTGTCATCTCTTTACCGTAGGAGAAATCTGATCAGTGAGACAGCAGAAAGGGCACAAAGAGCTTTCGTTGAATCCAAATCCAGCACTCTGAGTTCTGTTTTTTCCCACCCATATAAGAGGGATAATGACTTCAACATCTCGGAGTTATTACGAGAATTGAACAGATCACAAAGTGGAAGTAGTTTGCAAACTCTGAGGGGGTAAGTAACATTTCTGGGATTTAGTATTTAGTAACTGTGAGTTTTTCTACACTGTTCCTGGAAGCCCAGAATCCTTCACTATTCTCTCAGTTCTGCTTTTGTCCAAGGCTGTGCAGATGGACCCAGGAGGAAGTGCCAACAGCAGGGGCATACACAACTGAGTAAAAGCATTACTGATTACGATAGGTAAAGTCAGTTGAGTGTTTCTGAAGGGTCAGGGGCCTCGCTGAAATGCTTTGTGTGGATTACTTCTTTGACCCGCTCCCCCATAGCAGCACATGCCCAGAATACCATGAATGCTGGTTTGCAGATAGGCAGTCTGATGGCATGCCTGAGAGTCTGATGGTATAGATCCAGGGCCACACAGCCAGTAAGTGGGCAGGACCTCCTCAGGATCCTTTTGGAGCCACTGGCCTCACTGAGTGTGAAAAGAGGAACAGAGAAGAAAAGTCAGGAGAGAGAATGATGTGTAGGAGTCAGTTCCAAGAGGCAAATCATTGGTTGGGGGGAGACTGTGGGGGAGGGTAGGTGTATTCATTTCCTGGGGCTGTTGAAACAAATTCCACCCACCGGTGGCTCAATACAATAGAAATGGGTTCTCTTGCAGTTAAGGTATCTGCAGGACTAGCCTCCTTCTAGAAGCTGTAGAAAGAGGATCCTTTCTTGGATTTTTTTTTTTTTTGGCTCCTTCTGGCTCCTGGGGGCTCTCTTGCCTTCTGGCCGCCCTCCATCCAGCGTCCTCCTTCGTCCTCATATGCTTCGCTCTGTGTGTCCTAGTTCTGTCTCTCTTATAAGGACACTCTCACTGGATTTAGGGCCCATCCCAATTTAATACGATCTCCACTCAATTCTTATCTTAATTACATCTGCAAAGATCCTATTTCCAAATAAGGTCACATTCTGAGGGCCCAGGGGGACATGAATTTTGGGGAGACACTAAATTGTGGGGAGGTTGGACAGATTTCAGGGGACCAGAGGCGCGAAGGGGAGGGGGCCACGGCATCTGGTGGTGGCGACTGCTTCCTGGGGGAACTGAGGGAGGCTCGCAGCAGAAAGAAACCAGGTCCCCACGTCCTGGTCTAGAAACTCACTGTACCAATCGCAGACTGTTTCTGCTTTGGGGCCACCTGGGGATCAAGCACTCTGCTTCCAAAGCCAACTTGGGGAGGGGTCAGGAGATGCCATTTATTTTCTACTCTAAGATACCACAGGCACCCCATCTTTATTCCCAGCTCCCCTGCCCCAGGTAGGGCTTCTCACCTCGGGGCTACTGGAGACTCTCATCAAAAGGTTAATTTGGAACAAACTGTTTTCAGAACTGCTGGAAACAGTGTCTACCCTGAGGGGACTGACTGCCAATGAATTTTTTTAAACTAGGTAAGCCTCTCTGGCTGGCATTTCACTATCTTTCCAGGCCCCGCTCGCTCGCTCTCTTCCTGAAATACAACATTCAAAGAGCCGCGATCAGAGGAAATTCTGTCCTCTGGGGTGCTAAGCCTCCCCTCTACTAGAGGGTGTTTTAAAATCCGACGCCTTGTTGAGCATTTAGACAGTATGCAGAAGTGTGAAAAAGTGCAGAATGGCCCCATAATCCCACCACCCAAAGGTCTTCACTGAACAATTTTGGTAGTTTCTCCCTTTTATATATTGGGGTCATTGACATGCAATGCTTTGTGTCGGTTTCTCTGGCTTAACCTCACCTTATTAGCCCTCCTGTATCATTTCAAAACTCGCAGACAACTTTAAAGTCCTGTGGGCAAACAGAACTACAGTTGCCATAAGGGTATCTATTAGAAAGCTGTCCTTTCCTACCGGCGTGGTTTTGCTGTTTCCAGAGTTCCAAATGGTCAGAAGGTCCCAGGTACATGTTTTTGTGTTTCTCAGAACCCTAGAACATACCATTCTTTGAATAATATGAATCTCTCCTTTCATTTTTACTAGGAGGCCAAAAGACAGCACTAAGCCAGGTTCAAGATCCAACCAGTCAGAAACCAGTGAAGTAGGTTTTCTCACCACGGGGGCTGCTTTGTTCCATCTTTGGAGAAGTTAATTTTCATATTTAGTCCATGTGACGTTGGAAATCTAAGACGCTTGTTTACTGCACCCCCTTCTAGAAGTGGAGAGAGGCCCAGGCCACTCACATTCTTTTTAGCTTCCCATTCTTTTGGAGAGGGGGAAAAAAAGAAAGAAAGAAAGAAAAAAGGAAAGGCCCAACAGAATCATGCAAGTTGGTGATATATTTTAAATGTTTTCACTTGGAAAATCAACATGTTTATCACACACAATACAGTGACTAATATTTCACATGGCCTTTTGGGATGGCATCAGATGTCTGAATTGGAGCTCCTTTTTGGCTTCCGGGCCGAGGACCTCTTCATCTAAGAAGCACTAGCCATCGCTTCTTGCCAAGCAATATGTTGAGGGAATTTTAAATTTTCCTGTGTGTGCTGCTTATGCCCATAGTTTCTGAGAGTTTGTGATCACTGTGAGTCATGGCATTTCTTTGGTCAGTACTCCAATGTGTTCAGCAACTGTATTTACTGTCTGCCTTGTAAGAACCTGGAAGAGAGATGGTTCTTATCTTCAAGGGATGAAACATCCCATGAGGACATGAACTTGTAAAGAAAAAAATTTTAATATGATGAGAAGCCCTTGGTTGGATATCCCTTCAAGTACTCTCAGAAGCAGAAGAGGGAGTTCTTATTTGGAGAATGTATTAGTCAGCTTTTGCTGTGGTGACAAATAGTCCCTAACTTCAGAGGTTACTACAACACTCTTAGTTCTTTTCTTTCTTTCTTTCTTTTTTAAGATTTTATTTATTTATTTGGGATAGAGAGACAGTGAGAGAGAGCACGAGAAGGGAGAAGGTCAGAGGGAGAAGCAGACTCTATGTGGAGCCGGGAGCCTGATGTAGGACTCAATCCTGTGACTCCAGGATCATGACCTGAGCTGAAGGCAGTTGCTTAACCAACTGAGCCACCTAGGCACCCAACATTCTTATTTCTTGTTCATTTGTCTGCGAGTCACTGCAGCCACTGTTCTGTAAAGTGGTGAGTTGGGTTGGAGTCTCCCCACGGGACTCTTATTCTGTGACCCATACTACAGGGACAGCAGCAACTGGGACATCTTCTTATGATAGATCACAGTAGTATAGGAGGTCAAGTCAAACCAGGTGTATGCTCAGTGTGGCATTGGCCACAGCAAGTCACTTAGCCAAGTCCATCATTAGTGGGTGGGGGTTATTCTCTGTGTGTGTGTGTGTGTGTGTGTGTGAGAGAGAGAGAGAGAGAGAGAATATTTGCCAATCAATAATACAATCTACCATAGAGAATATTTAGCAGAGGAGATAACCTTCAGTTGGGTTTTGATAGAAGTTTGCATAGAAGTTCATCAGGCATGGCTGATTCATAGAGGCCCAGAAACACATGGTCTCTTAAAGACAAAGTAGTGAGCCCTACAATCATTTGCTCTAGTGGGTTCTCTGTGGACTATATGGCATGGGTGTCTGGTAGTGAATTTCAGACGTGATCAGTTGTAGGAGGCACTGAGCCCTTTGGTCTTCGAGAATGACATCCTTCCCTTTGCTAGTGATAAGGCAGCATTGATGAGTACACGGATGCCCACCTCCCTTCTTAGGATCGCACCGTGGTGTGCTTCATGCTAGACTCATGCCTGCCTTTTAAACTGACACTTGAAGAAAGATTTCCCGATACAACATACTCTGGAGCCTCCTTTTTAAGAACCCCACGATGCTGTATAACACCATGCCCTATAGTAAGAGGTGAAGATCTGGGCCTGCCTGTGGTACTCAGAACATTTCTCTAGCTGTCTACAAGGGATCTTGTGAAATCTTGAAGCTTTTCTTTCTTTTTTTTTTTTAATAATTATTTATTTATTTGACAGACAGAGATCACAAGTAGGCAGAGAGGCGGGCAGAGAGAGAGGAGGAAGCAGGGTCCCCGCTGAGCAGAGAGCTCCATGCGGGGCTCGATCCCAGGACCCCGAGATCACAACCCGAGCTGAAGGCAGAGGCTTTAACCCACTGAGCCACCCAGGCGCCCCTCTTGAAGCTTTTCTAAAGGCAACGTAAGTTTAAATTGTGATACCATAAAAAATCACACCATGGCTGGGGACATGGCCTTGGAGGGCGAGGGCAATTATTCAACCCTGCCTTCCTGAGCCTTAGGCAGGAGTAAGTACAAAGTAAAATCCCACTGGCCAGCGTGGGCTCTTCTGTGTCAGGCACTGTGCTGAGCTCTCTTCATGCAGTCTCTAGTGTGAACCTCACAGCCATCCTACGAGGCACGTATTCTTATTGCGAATGAGGACACTGAGGTCGTTCCTTGTTTAGAAGGAGATTAGCAACCACTGGGGAGTTGTTAAGGATATAATAGCACTAAACTGAGACTTTCTTGGTATGAACTTGATGTGAGTGGAAAAGAATTAGAAAAGGGAGTAACTTTCATTCCACGTGAGTCAGGGTTTTGTAATGCCCTGGGCACCTTCCAGCTACAGGCTTCCTTGATATTAACAGGTGTACACACACCATACTCAGGGAAAATGGCATCTTAGATCATTGTGCTGGAGGATAAAGCCTGTTGAAAGGCATTGGGGCTGGGGTTGGGAGCAGTGGAAGGGGATCTGGAGAGGCCTTGCTGCCATCCTTTTGGTAAACAATGTCAGGCAACTTAGACCTGGTACGGAGGGAATTTGTTTTATAAAAGACAACCAGAGGGGGGTGCCTGGGTGGCTCAGTGGATTAAAGCCTCTGCCTTCGGCTCAGGTCATGATCCCAGGGTGCTGGGATCGAGCCCCGCATCGGGCTCTCTGCTCGGTGGGGAGCCTGCTTCCTGCCCTCCATGCCTGCCTCTCTGCCTACTTGCGATCTCTGTCTCCCTGTCAAATAAATAAATAAAATCTTAAAAAAAAAAAGACAACTATAGGGGTAGGAAATTGATGTTCAATTCTTGTTCAGTCTGTAGAGTCCTTCTTTCCAGAGTGAAATCTTAGGAAGACTCCAACATATAAAGTAGGTAAAGTACAGCTACTTTAGCTTAAAACTGTTGGGGGTATTGGAATCCTGCCGGTTAGCCCCTGCATGGAACCCCTGAGGGGTCAATGGAACCCAGTTTGAAAACCACAAGTATAAACCATGCATTTTGGTCTTGGGAGTCAAGATCAAGTATGAGGCTTGGTACTGAGATAACTTGCTTCTCTCTCAACTGTCCGTGTCCTGCCCTTCCTCTGTGTCTCCCTTTCCTCACTTGCAAAATCGGGTTGGCTGCCCTTTTAGCTTCAGTATTCTCTATAGTGATAGACCACGGTGAATTAAATACAGGAGCCAATAGGACGTTTCATTACCCAGCTACCTCATTGCCTGATTGGTTCCAAGGAATACCCTGACACTGGGTTTGCAAACCGAGGTGTGACTTACTCATATATAAGTTTAAGATTTAAGATTTTATTTTATTTTAAGATTTAAGATTTTACTTATTTATTTGACAGATACAGATCACAAGCAGGCAGAAAGGCAGGCAGAGAGAGAGGGGGAGGTAGACTCCCTGCTGAGCAGAGAGCCCAAGGTGGGGCTCGATCCCATGACCCTGGGATCATGACCTGTGCCGAAGGCAGATGCTTTAACCCACTGAGCCACCCAGGTGCCCCCAGGTGTGACTTATTCAAAGCAGATAGCTTTTCTCTGTGTTGTGTTAGAAGCTTGGCAGTAGAAGGGGCCTTAATACGCTACCCTCTCCCATTCCTGTGTGAGTCAGAGTGAGTCTCTCTGACCTCAGAACTCTATGGATTCTGCATTCAGATCTCAAAGATGGAGTATCGTGTTTATGTGTTTGTGTCATCGTGATCCTTTGGAGCTACACCGAAGTCATCTGCAGGTAGTGGAAAGGGCAGCTTTCATGAGATCGCCTCTGTTTACAGTTCTACCCCAGGGCTGGTTGCTTAGGAATATTCTGTCTTGATGATGTCCCTTAAAGGTGAAGGTGGGTGTGCATTTCCACATTTGTTCAGACTTTAGAAGGCTTGTTTTTCTCACAGAGCAGCCTCGCTCCATAAACATGCCAGCGGATTCGAAAAGGTAATCCAGAAGAAAGCTAAACTTCAATAAGTCAGTCATTAGTCTTGCAAAAAAAAAAAAAAAAAAAAAAAAAAAAAAGCATCCACGGAGCCACAGTTAATGAGTTTTCTAGTTATTCGTGACTGATGTGTATTTGGAAATGCATGTAAATGGATATATGACAAGCTCATGTAAATCGATTCTGTGCTTTGCTTTTCCATTATGAGTCATTTTCATTTCAACACGAAATACAATTGAAGTTATTGAAACCATCTTGTAAATTGATTGCTGTCAACCACTCTGTCTTGCAAATACCCACACCCAGTGTTGTTTTTCTTTTTTTTTTTCCTTATTATCTTCTTTCTTGGAACTCATTATCACTTCACTTTTAGCCAACCTGAATTTTCCAGTATTTTCCAGCTCTCGCCAGGAGCCTCCACTTGCTTCTTTTCTTTCTAGAAGACACGTAGTGTGATGGTATGGAATACCTTCTCCGTGGGCAAAGAGGGTCAGTGGAGGGATGATTATGAAGTCGGTGTTCTATAGCTTTACAGGAAGAAGAAAAGGAGACTTAAAAATGCAAGAAAGGGTGGCTCAGTGGGTTGGGCCTCTGCCTTCAGCTTGGGTCATGATCAGGGTCCTGGGATCGAGCCCTGCAGCGGGCTCTCTGCTCAGCAGGGAGCCTGCTTCCTTCCTCTCTCTCTGCCTGCCTCTGTGCCTACTTGTGATCTCTCTCTGTCAAATAAATAAATAAAAATCTTAAAAATAAAAAGAAAAGAAATAAAAATCTTAAAAAAAAAAAAGAAAAAGAAAATGCAAGAAAGGTGTGGCTGAAATTCCCCTTCCAGATATTTCTGGAAAGAGATCCCCTTAATTTCTCTTCATTTGCATTTCATGACTAAATAGTGTGAGGTCAACTTACTTTAACCTTGTACTCTTTAGGTGGTTGGTTTGCGTGCAGATTTTTCCATTCCCTTTTTCTGATATTCTCTCTCTCTCTCTGTGTTCTGTGTTCTCTTTATCTCTAAACAGGTCAGGGCAGGAGAGCAGTTTCCACTGGGGCTGACGTCAATCCAGCCCGGCAGATTAGTTAGCAGAGGGTGTTGGGAGAGAGGTGCAGCTGGCGTGTCTTCACCTGGAGACCAGAGCTCACCTGAGGTGCCTGCCGAGTGTCGTCTTGGGCTCCCAGATCTGGCGCATCCGGCTTTACAGGATGGAGGACACGTTTCTTTGAATTTTATAAATTCTGGCTGAAAGAAAGCGCACCTGTTTCGTCTCTGCTGAGTCAGCGTGGCAGAACTCCCCATTCTAAACAAAGGCAGATCGCAACGGCTGATCTCATAGACGTCAGAAAGAACCAAGCATGAATCTTGGTGTGTTGATCTGATGGAATAATCTGGCCCCTCCGAGCCTCTATTTTCTGATCTGTCCAGTGAGGGAAAAAAATGCCCCTACCTCATAGACTTGGGGAAGGGCAGTGGCTCTCTAGGTGGGATCCCCGACCTGTAGCATAAATTTTCATCACCTGGGCACCTGTTAGAAATACAGATTTTCAGATCCCACCCCAGACCTACTGAATCAGCAAGTCTAGAGTGGGGCCCAGGGATCTTTTTTGTTTGTTTGTTTGTTTTTGTTGTAAGATTTTATTTATTTATTTGACAGAGATCACAAGGAGGCAGAGAGGCAGGTGGAGTGGTGGGGGAGAAGCAAGCTCCCTGCTGAGCAGAGAGCCCGATCCGAGGCTCTATCCCAGGATCCTGGGATCATGACCTGAGTGGAAGGCAGAGGGTTAAACCACTGAGCCACCCAGATGCCCCCAGGGGGTCTGTGTTTTAACCAGCTTTCCAAGGGATGGAATTTGCTTTAAATTTTGAGCCAAAAAAACCCAAAACAAAACCCCCCAAAAAACCTTTGAGAGCCACTGCTGTAAGGAGTCAGCAAGACCATGGTGGACACATCCAAAGCTTACACCTGCCCAGAGTCGAAGCCATGTGAAAGCAAGCGATTTAAAAAAAAATTTTTTTAGTGCCAATGTATTAACACAGTGTTACATTAGTTTCAGTTATACAGTATAGTGATTCAACGCTTCTATATGTTGAAGGCAAGTGATTTTTTATTTTTTATTTATTTTATTATTTTTTAAAAAAGATTTTATTTATTTGAGAGAGAGAGAGAGCCACCAACTCATCCACCCAAGTGTCCCAGCAAGTGATATTTTTTTTTCTTTAAGATTTTATTTATTGGGGCGCCTGGGTGGCTCAGTGGGTTAAGCCGCTGCCTTCGGCTCAGGTCATGATCTAAGGGTCCTGGGATCAAGTCCCGCATCGGGCTCTTTGCTCAGCAGGGAGCCTGCTTCCTCCTCTCTCTCTGCCTGCCTCTCTGTCTACTTGTGATCTCTCTCTGTCAAATAAATAAATAAAATCTTAAAAAAAAAAGATTTTATTTATTTATTTGTGTGTGTGTGTGTGAGAGAGAGAGAGCGAGAGATTGCATAGCTGGGGAAGAGGCAGAGGGAGAGGGAGAAGCAGGCTC
This sequence comes from Mustela nivalis, assembly GCF_964662115.1. NCBI lineage: Eukaryota > Metazoa > Chordata > Mammalia > Carnivora > Mustelidae > Mustela > Mustela nivalis. The sequence continues at coordinate 34,946 of NW_028133865.1, read as the reverse complement.
CCCGATGAGCAGGGAGCCCAATGTGGGGCTCAATCCCAGGACCCAGCAATCTCAGGTGCCCCTTGGTGAGTGATTTTTAAATGTTTATTATTCATGTGTTCTCAGCACCTGGAACAGTGCTGGCACTTTGTAGGTACTTGTAAATATTGTTGGAATTAATGAATGAATGTTAACTGTGATCATGATCAATCACCCTATTGCCATTTTTATTACTGATTATTACATACTATCTTCCTACTTTTTAATTGATGTATTTATTTTTTTCCCCTTCTTTTAAAATCATGGAATCAGGGGGTGCCTGGGTGGCTCAATTGGTTAAGCGTCTGCCTTAGGCTCAGGTCATGATCCCGGGGTCCTGGGATCAAGTCCCTCATGGGGCTCCCTGCTCAGTGGGGAGTCTGCTTCTCCACCTGTCCTCTCCCCCTACTTGTGTGCTCTCTCTTTCTCTCTCTTTGTCAAATAAATTAATAAAATTTTAAAAAATCATGGGATCAGATCAGAAGAAGGGGAACTTGGCATAGTTTAGTCCAAATCTCTACAGAAAGACATATGATTCCTACTTTGTGGGTTTTCTTTTTTTTTTAATTTAGCATTTTCCTTTTGTTATGACTCCGGGTCTCATCCCCAGGCATAAGGCAGAGCTGCGATTCTAGCCCTCTTCCCCTCACTCTTCAGCATAATGGGTTTTTCTGCTACAAGGTGCTGTCCTTGCGGGGAAGAGAATATATATTCACAGCAGTTCTTGGTCTGCATAACTTTTCATTGCAGTGTACCACAGCTGGGGTACCAGCCCTCTCCTCCCTCCTCTGGACACCTGCCCTCCTGCATTGCTTTTCCTAATTCTGGAGTTCTGAGCATCCCAGAGTGTGGTGCCCTGACCACTGATGTACACACAGGAAACTGGACCTGGGGTGTGGCACGTGGGCAAAACATGTTGCATCTTAATCGCCACGTGGTCTATTTGTATTAGAAAATATATAATTAGCATGTCAAAATGATGGCTTCTCGGATATTATTATGTAGGCCAAGGCTAACATGAGTCATGATAGTAAGTCTGCATTAACTTGAACACAAATTTTATTTTATTTTTCATTTTTTTAAAAAAGATTTTATTCATTTATTTGACAGACAGAGATCACAAATAGGCAGAGAGGCAGGCAGAGAGAGAGAGGAGGAAGCAGGCTCCCCGAGGAGCAGAGAGCCCGATGCGGGGCTCGATCCCAGGACCCTGGGATCGGGACCTGAGCCAAAGGCAGAGGCTTTAACCCACTGAGCCACCCAGGCACCTGAACACAAATTTTAAAGAAGTAACAATCACTGATTTTAAATAAACAGCAGTGGCAGGGTCAAAGGTTACGAAGGTGGTAAGCAGGTAGTAAGGTTGGAAAAGTCCCATGGGCTGAGAGCCTCATTTTTAGGGTTTTGACAGAGCTGGGTTTGAGTTCGGGATCTGCCGTTTATCAGTTCTGGGACCTTGGCTAAGCCATTAAACATCCTTGAACAATATGTCCACCTTCATAAATGTGAATAATAATAATATCCCTCCTCCCAGTGTCTAGAAGCTGCCTCCCTGCTTGCCGTATGTTACTATGTCACTGGAATCCGTTTTCTAATTTTTTTAAAAAAATTTTTTGGTAAGATTTTTAAAATTTATTTGACAGAGATCACAAGTAGGCAGAGAGGCAGGCAGATAGAGGGGGAAGCAGGCTCCCCAGCAGAGAGCCCGATGCGGGGCTGATCCCAGGACTCTGAGAGCATGACTTAAACTGAAGGCAGAGGCTTTAACCCACTGAGCCACCCAGGCGCCCCTCTAATTTTTTTTTTTAAAGACAGCCTGCATTTAAGCAGGGCATTGAGGTGGAAAACATTAATATGAATGGCGTGGGCTGGACTTCTGAATTCTTCTGTCATTTTAGTCTCCACGTGGTTGGTTGAGAACAGAGGAGACTATGGGTGTATATACACGGACCACCCACAGTAATCCCATCAGCTGAATTTCAATCTCATTCAATGTATTTAGATACTGAATATGGCAGGAGCAGCCCCTCAAGGGGAGGAGCTCCCCTATGAGGCTGCTGTCCTGTCAGGGAGCCCCTAGGGCCTGGGGAAGGGGGCTACTATCCTGTCCCCTGTCAGTGATTTTCCCAGGCTTGCGATGATCACTCCACCCGGGACACGCCAATCATTTTGGACAAAGCATTTCTAAGTGTTTCTTTCTTTCTTTTTTTTTTCTCCTGTATTTCAAGGAAACATTTTTTGGGCCCCTTCAACAGAAACGATAGGACAAAATGTAACCTTTGGTTATTGTCCTCATCATTAACCGTATGGAATATACACATTCACCTAGAGTGATATCATAGGGCTTAGACCAGATCATTGAACTCTTTGCCCCTGGGTAGGGTTGCAAGGTCCAGTAAAAGATGAACCATCACATGTGAATTTCAGATAAACAGTGATTTTGTTTTGTTTTGTTTAAGGATCTTCCATGCAGTCTTTGAGACATATGCTATTAAAAAACAAAAACAAAGGGACGCCTGGGTGGCTCAGTGGGTTAAGCAGCTGCCTTCGGCTCAGGTCAAGATCCCAGCGATCCTGGGATCGAGTCCCATATCGGGCTCCTTGCTCAGCAGGGAGCCTGCTTCTCCCTCTGCCTCTGCCTGCCATTCTGTCTGCCTGTGCTCGCTCCCTCTCTCTCTCTGATAAATAAATAAAATCTTAAAAACAAAACAAAAAAACTATTCACTTCTCTGAAATTTAGATTTAACTAGATGTCCTCTATTTTATTTGCTAAATCTGGCAACTCTCCCAGCCTTACATGATTCGCCACTGCACTGTTGGATAGGAAGCACACTCTCTTGTCCCTTAGATGTAGAAACCAGGGCCAGCTCTTGACCCGTCCTGTTTTATGACCCCAGAGAATCAGAAGATGTAAGTCAAACCCTTATTTTTAGATGTGCTTTATTTATAAATTGTCGTCTTTCTTCACTATGACTTTATCAAAACTGGCGACAAATGTAACTGAAAAGAAAAATCAAAGGGAAATGTCTTTATAAATAAATGTCTTTATAAATATGTATTAAGTATGAAAACCAAGCTCTTGGCCTGATTCATACAGCTCACACTTGTCAGGGGCTCACTCTGCACCAGGCTCTGTTCAGAGTGCTTTAAATGTATCCTTAAATCCTCACATCAACACTGTAAGCAGAGAGCAGGATTATCCTCTGTTTTTTTTTTTCAGCTCAGAGAGGTTAAGGAGCTTGGCCAAGGTCACACAGCTCCTAAGTGGTCATCAGGGTTTGAATCCAAGCAGCCTGACTCCAGACGCTGTGGTTAACCCCTCTGCATTGTTCAGTATATGTTTATGATAAATCCGTAAATAAAATCTTTGGAGCCTTTGGAGGAATTTTTCCATCAGGGCTGGCTTAGCAGAGACATTTATAATAGGAGTCTCTTGACATTTGTAATGAAGATTCCCTTTTTCCTTTCCTGGAAATTCACTTTTAGCAAGCAAGCATAGACAGGCTTCGGTACATGCAGAATTTTTAAATTTGCAAGCCAAGTTCAAAATTATGTTCATTATGTTTGTCTATTTAGTGTTTGTAAAGATAGGAGTCTTTGACTGTGCAGTGCTGGCCGGGGGAGAGGTAGTTTTGACGGTTCCTCTTAGTGCCGAGCAGAGCCCTGTTGGGGCAGGAGGGAGAAGGAAAAATGTGTTCCCCTATACACCTTTATCAAAATATCTTCCCATACCCTGAATCAAGCGGGAGAGTTAGTCAAAGCTTTGCAATCAAAACACATGACGGTAGGGAAAGCCAGGCATGGTCTGGTCTGTTTGCATACTGTTGTCAGCCCTCATAAACCTGCCCGCTGGAGGACATGGCAACCTCGTGGGTTTAGGAACTGTCAGCCGACTGAAAGGGACAATTCCCATTACACAGTCATACAGGATCTTCAAAAGAACAATTAACTGCTGCCTTTGTAAAAAATTTGAATATTTTGTTCATCATGAATTTTTTTTTTTGCATTGATTTGAATTTCGAAAAGCATTGCATTCAAATATTGTGCATTTTATTTATATTTTCATGTTTTTTGTTGTTGTATTATGTATTTAATATGAATGTATTTATTTATTATATTCCTAATATCCTTTCCCCAAAATCTTTTGGTACCGCTCAAACTTTGCACCCAGGGTGAGTGGGTGCCTGGCTGATCCCTTTCCTCACCCCAGCTCTGGTTCTCCACTTCAGTGACACCCCCCCACCCCACTGCATGCTTTTTCCTTCTTGAACATTCGTCATGATGGTAGTCTCTTCACAAGCTGACTTTTTGGGAAGAGCCCTTGGTACTTCTGAATTTATTATGCCAACAGGTTCTTTGCTGGGAAAGACAAAACCATCTTTTGGTCTTAATGACTTGATGTCTTGCCATGCTGTTCTAAGCACTTTGAAGGGAAAAGATGCCTTTGTCAGAATCACTGTTGGTTTGGAGGCCTGTGAATTTGCTATGTCAGATCGAGCATTTGTGTAGCCCAGAGCTTGTCTGCCTCACGTGCTGGCCCATCCATTTGCTTTTCATAGTTAATAGTAGGATCTAACTAATGTCAGTTGACTCAACACCTTACCAGAGTTGGGTGCATTCTTTTTTTTTTTTTCTTTTAATAAGATTTTTTTTTTTTTTTATTTTGAGGGGAAAGGCAGAGGGAAAAAGAGAGAGAGAGAGAGATCCAAGCTGAGTGTGGAGCCCAATGAGGGGCTCAATCCCATGATCCTGAAATCATGACCTGAGCTGAAACCAAGAGTTGGATGCTTAGCGGACTGAGCTCCCTAGGTGCCCTGGCATTGGGTGGATTCTTTTTTTTTTTTTTAATTTTATTTTATTTATTTGACAGAGAGAGATCACAAGTAGACAGAGAGGCAGGGAGAGAAAGAGGAGGAAGCAGGCTCCCCGCCGAGCAGAGAGCCCAAAGTGGGACTTGATCCCAGGACCCTGAGATCATGACCTGAGCCGAAGGCAGCGGCTTAACCCACTGAGCCACCCAGGCGCCCCCATTGGGTGGATTCTTAAGTACGGGTGTTGGTCGTGATACTGATGTTCTAATGATATGAAAGATCATAAAAATAGTGGGTTACAAGTTGTAGGTAGGGTTTGCCTATTTGTGATTGCTCAAAAATCCAATCGACAGCAATGATAACCAACCAGTTATGCCTACCATGAAGATGAGACATGTAATGTGTAAAAAGCCCCTAGCACTGTGGCTGACACATGCTGGATTTAAAAAAAAAATAGTAGTTATTATCATTTTGCATTTTATGTATATTTTCTGTTTTTCTTGCCTTTCTTGTGATGCATCCATTAAATGTTCTTCGAGTACCTACTGTGTGCTAAAGACTAATTATAGCACCTTTGCTTAGAGTCAAAGAGTCTCTTTCATAGAAGGTTTGTTCCTTATGGGTATGTCTTTTTAGAATTATGTTTCTCATTCATTGTGTCCCAGAGAAATACACACCTGAATTTAGGTATTAACTAAGAGTCAGTAAGCCTCTGTATTAGATAGTAGGCAAGGGTTAGTAAACTTCTGAGTATGTAGTTAAGGGCCTCTGTGTTAGCTTTGTATTGCTGTCTATAAATTGTCACCAATGTAGTGGCTTCAAACAATACATATCTATTACTGCTCAGTTTCCATGGAGCCACCAGTCCAGGGATGGCTTGGCTGGGTCCTGTGCTCAGAGCCTCACCGGGCTGTAGTCAGGGTGTTGGCTGGGCTGCATTCTCCTCTGAAGGTTGGTCTGGAGAAGAACCTGCTCCTGCGCTCATTGATGTCATCGGCAGAATGTTATTTCCTTGTAGCATTTTGATGGAGCGCCCCGACTTCTTGCTGACTATTGCCTGGAGGCCACCCTCACATCCTAGAAGTCGCTCAGAGTTCCCCGACCATATGGCCATCTCTGTAGGCAGTTCACAACATGGCTGTTTGCTTCTTCAAGACCAGCAGGGAAGCCTTTCTCTCCAATCTGCTAAGATGGAGTTTATGTAATAAGTCCTAATTATGGGAAGGACATCCTATCATCTTTGCCATATTCTTTGGGTGAGAAAGCAAGTCCCATGTTCTGTCAGGGTGTTAACCCATGAAGGGCAAGGCTTGTACAATGTCATAACAGCTCATGAGGTCATCTTAGAACTCTTCCAACCACAGTGTCCTTGGAGAAAACACCCTGATGTTAGTGCCTGGGCTTCAACTTCTCACAGGACTTCATTTACAATGTACTTTGTGATTGTGTCTGAAAGGGTTGGGGAGTTCGTGGATATGTGGCCTTGGGATAATTAGAGAATTGTCTGTTTTTATGACATGCTCAGTGTCCATGATACACCAATCACATTTATAAAACTGTTGAGATAATATGCTTACAAGATGTTGGGATTCATAGGATCAAGGTCCTATGTGATGGAAGACATTTTTTTGAAAGTTTCTAATATCCGGTTAGCATACAGTGTAACAGTATTTTCAGCCGTACAATATGCACGATTCGGCACTTGCATACTATACCTGGTGCTCATCCCAAGTGCCTGCCCTAATCCCCATGACCTGTTTCCCCCACCCCACCCCCTACCTCCCCCGCTAACCATTAGTTTAGCTACAGCTCAGAGTCTGTTTCTTAGTTTGCCTCTCTCTTTTTCCTCTTTGCTCTTTTGTTTTGTTTCTTAAATTCCACAGAGGAGTAAAATTGTATGGTATTTGCCTTTCCCTGACTGTCTTATTTCCCTTAGCTTTATACTCTCCACCCATGTCATTGCAAATGCCAAGATTTTATTTTTTATGGCTGCGTAATAGTCCATTGCACATTTACACGGTGCTGTCGTTACCCATTCATCAGTTGATAGACACTGGGCTGCTTCCTTGATTTGGCTATTGTAGATAATACTGCTTATAAACCATAGGGATGCACGTATCCCTTTGAATTAGTAGTGTTTTTGTATTCTTTGGGTCAAGACCCAGGAGTATGATTGCTGCGTTGTAGGGTAGTTCTATTTTTAGCTTTTCGAGGAACCTGAAACGGAGGGACTTTTAACAAGAGTTTACACAAAAGGAAGAGCCTTCCTCCTGCATCCGAGTGGGGATTTACTTTAGATAGAACTTAGCTTTCCCAAACAAAAAGAATCTAGGAGACAAGACAACCCTTTAAAAAACCTCCTCCTGTTTTCTTCGAGAAAGTGGAAAAAGAAAAGCTTCACTAACCCCTTCTGAGGTTGGAGGACTTTTTGAAGTGTGATTGCTTTTGGCTCTGCGCTGAGACAGTGGTGGGGAGGCGGAGGGTCGACCATCGGTGTCTGTTTCACAATCCATCACCCTTGAAGTGCATCTGAGTCTCCTAACCCTCAAGCCGAGCTGGGGGACCTGGTTGCCGGGCGGGTGATGTGGAGAAAGCTGGAGTCCGCAGGAAGCAACCCAGGAGAGGTGTCGGGTTGCTGAGCAGAGCGTAATATAGGAGTGTTTGCATGCGTGAGCGCAGACAGACACACACACACACACACACGGTGTGCACAACACACTGCCAACCCTTTTGTGTGGGTGGACATATTCTCAAGCCAATTGAAACTTCTGCGGGGGTGTTTTCATAGGCGACTGCAAAATAAAACTGTATTCCCAACAATTTGGGAACTTGAGCCCATTCTATCTGTGGGGCATCTGCTTGCTGGCTTCTGCCGCATTAATGATCTGCCGTCACTGGGTGTCTTCGCTCTGCACAAAGCTAGCACCCAAGTCGCCTTGTTCACATTAAAAAAAAAAAATAGGAAAATTACCAACCCGGTGCTTATTTTTGTACCAAAGGGGATTTCCACGGGGGGAGAAGTTTTCCTCTCCTCTGAAGGCCGTTGCTACCTCAAAGGCATGTCTGTTCAGCCAGGTAATGGGGACGCGCACGAAGACAGGAGGAAGCCAGAACACGGCCCCTTGCCTGAGACTCACAGGAGGTGCTGGCAAGGCTTTGATTGTATTTTTGGACCCTGCAAAGCTGGTGTGGTTTCCTAGTCAACCTTTCATGCCGCCTGATAATGGAAGCTGCTGGGCAGACTGGAGTGCTTTCTTTTTCTCTTAAAAGAAGCCGAGATCTCAGACTTGCTGGGTCAGGGAAAGCAACCTCTTCACCTTTCTTCTGCACAGCACGCTGAGCACCAAAGCTATTCTTAGTTCACGTGCCTTTCCTTGGCACCCATGCCTTGGGGTTTTTTTTTTTTTCCTCCAGATCATTCCTGCTGTGCATAATATAGCTTGAAATTGGCATTTGCCACTGCTTGGGAGATGGATACTAATGAGGCATTAATGCCTGATAATGAAAGTTTGGGTGCTGCCTTCCCCCCCACAAACCTCCGAGCTGAACACCAATCTCTGTTGACCTGGGCAAAGAGGAACAGGGCCGAGGGCAGGAAACCACTCCCCCCTAGCACCTCCTTGTTAGTGGGGGAAGTGCTGCCTGGCACTGTACCTGTCCTGTCAAGCTCTCTGTGTCTAAATCCTAGCAGAGCCTTGACCTTGCCCGAGAGGGAGCCAACTACCAGCATACCCATTTTGTAAAGATGGAGACTGAGTCCCTTGGCTGTGTGTTTGAATTGCATGGGAACTTTTTTTTTTTTTTAGATTTTATTTATTTATTTGACAGAGATCACAAGTAAGTAGAGAAGCAGGCAGAGAGAGAGGGGGAAGCAGGCTCCCTGCTGAGCAGAGAGCCTGATGTGGGGCTCTGTCCCAGAACCCCGAGATCATGACCTGAGCTGAAGACAGAGAGGCTTAACCCACTGAGCCACCCAGGTGCCCCATGAAACTTTTTTAAAATTGAGATATAATTTACATCCTATAAAATCCCCCTTTCTAAAGCGTATTGTTCAGTGGTTTTTAATATATTCACAGGCTTGTGTAACCATCACCACAATCTAATTCCAGAACTTTCCATCACCCCAGAGGAAACACCACACCCATTGGCAGTCACTCCCCTCCATCCCTCCCGCCAGCCCCTGGCGGCCACTCATCTACTTTCTGTCCTTCTGTATTTGTCTATTCTGGATGGTTTGTTGAAATGGAATCCTATAGTATGTGGATTTTTGCATCTGGCTTCTCTCCCTTGGCATAACGTTTTCAAGGTTCATCCTCATGGTAGCAGGCGCCAGTGCTTCGGTCCTATTTTATGACCAACTAGTCTTCCATTGTATGGCTGTGCCCATTGCCATGCATTTCTCAGCTGATGGACGTTTTGGCTGTTTCCACGTTTTGGCGACTGTGAACAGTGCTGCTGTGTTCATTCGTGTACTAGTTTTTGTACAAACATATGTTTTCATTTTCCTTGGCATATCGCTCCGAGTGGAATTGCTGGGTCATGTTTAGCTCTATGTTTAGCTTTGGAGGAATTGCCAAGCTGTGTTCCACAGTGGCTGTGCCTTGTTACATTCCCACCAGCGGGGGGTACAAGGTTCCAATTCTCTGCATCCTCGCCAGCACTTGATACTGTCTCTCTTTTTGATTATAGACACCTTAGTGGGTGTGAAGTGGTCTGGAGAACTTTTTAAAAATACCAAATGCCCACACCACCGCCTCTTTACTTCTGATTAATTGGATTGGGGTAGAGTGTAGGCATTGCTTTTGTTATGGTTGTATTTTTAATTCCCCTGGTTGATTCTCATGTACTCAGCTAGATTTGAGAACTACTGGGCCAGAAAAAGGTTCTAGTACAAATAAGATAGTTATATAGTCTCCACCCAGGAACGAGTCTCAGCAGTTTCCTCAAGTGCAAAGTTTAAGGAGCAAAAGAGAAAAAAAAAAAGAGAGAGAGAGAGAGAGAAAGTTAGTGATCAGGATATATCATTCATTATCATATATCATATGTCGATGTAATATTTAAAAATCAAAATTGGGGCACCTGGGTGGCTCAGTGTTAAGCGTCTGCCTTCAGCTCAGGTCACGATCCCAGGGTCCTGGGATTGAGCCCTGCATCAGGCTGCCTATCCAGCGGGGCACCTGCCTCTCCCTCTCCCACACCCCCTGCTTGTGTCCCCCCCTCTCTCTGTCAAATAAATAAATAAAAATCTTAAAAAAAATCAAAATTAATGCAAAATTTCACGATAAATAAAATATCAATATTTGATGTAGAGAAAGTCTACATCCCAGCATCTGCATAATTTACCTCCCTCTGCTTACCCTAGACTGGCACAGTCTAGGGTAAGCAGATCATGTCTTTATTTAAAATTGTGGAAGTTTGTTCTTCATGGATTTGGGGGGCAATATTAATTTTTGGTTTAAAATTAATTACATTAAAATAGAATTCAACTTGATTACTGGTTGATTTTTTCGGGTGCTCCCTTCAATTTCATACCCGGGGGTGAATGCCTCATTGTTCTCACCCTTCTCCTAGCTCTGCCTTTGTCTGCCTCCAGATACTTCATGAAGCACCCACTCTGTTTGGGTACTTTTAGTTACTGTGTGTGATCTCACTGCATCACACCTAATTCTTGCAACAATCCATTTGAAGGGGATGATAGAATCATCAGTTTATAGACGAAGATATAAAGTTCAAAGAGATAATGTGCGGTAACCCAAATCAGAGTTTTGTGTGGTCCGTCTAGAGTTAGCGTGTGGGCCATCTAGATTTGGACCCAGATTTTTGTGCCCAGAGATTATGCTTTTTTGCACAGCGCTGTGTTGCTGTCTGTGAGGATATGTGACATGTTCAAGTTCATAAGCCTCTACCATGCAAAGTATGAAGAATGGAAGGTGTCAGTCCCCATCTACAGAGGAGAACACTGAGCTTGAGTCTCTAATTCACTGGACCCTTGATCACCTTTTTTGGAAAGGGTTTTTTAGTTTACATAGAATCTCATTCCAGGTTTTCCTTAAATTTCATTAGCAATTCATTAACTTGGCTCATCATTTTTTTGTGTGGCCTGTCTTTTGTGGATTATGGGTCAGGGACCACACAGCCACCATCCTGCATGTAAAGTAGAGATGTAGTACTATTTGATAAAATTCACTTTACAAGCAACTTCTCATGAAATTGAATTTTTTTTTTTTTTTTTTTTGGTATGTAGAACAGGGGGCTCCAAACTTTCTGTAAAGAACCAGATAGTAAATACTTTAAGCTTCCCAGGTCATGTAGTCTCTATTGCAGCAATTCAGCTCTGCAGTTAGAGTATGAAAGCAGCCACAAACAGTATCTAAACTAATAGGTGTATCTGTGTTCTAATAAAACTTTATTTATAAAAACAGGCTGAGGGCCGGATTTGGCCTTTGGGCATTAGTTTGCTGACTCCGTGTGTAGAGGAAGGTGTCTCTTTAAACAGAAGCCAGTATAGGAGAAAATGCTTGGAAGAGTCTGAAGTTGGCTGATGAAGAAGAGAGAATCTTGAAAGGCCGGAAACAAAGTGGGAAGGATCCGGGGTATAGCTCAGTGGAAGAGCATTTGACTGTAAAGTAGGAAGGATCCTAAAGGGAAGAAATAGAAGAAGTGGGAATATTGTGTTGTGAGGAGAGCCCTCAGTCTGGGAGGCACAAGAAATTAAAAAAAAAAAAAAAGCCAATTGTTTTGTTTTTGGGGGTAGGAAGTTGCTTTTAATTTATTCTTGAGCTTTATTTTTTTATTTTTAATTTTTTAATAAATTTTGACAGTGAGATTTGAGCGAGGATGTGGTACTATCAAAGAATGGATTTTTTTTTAAAGATTTTATTTATTTATTTGGCAGACAGAGATCACAAATAGGCAGAGAGAGAGGAGGAAGCAGGCTCCCTGCTGAGCAGGGACCCCAATGCAGGGCTCGATCCCAGGACTCTGGAATCATGACCTGAGCTGAAGGCAGAGGCTTTATAACCCACTGAGCCACCCAGGCGCCCCTATTCTTGAGTTTTAAATAGGAAACAAAGAACATAAGTTAGAAAAGATATGTTTAAAAAGACATATAAGCTGCTGTTTTTTCCCACTTCAACACTCATCTTCCTTTTTAAATTATTATTAAATTTCATTGTTGTAAGGACATTTGACATGAGAACCACCCTCTTAACAGATTTTGAGGGTACAACACGGTGCTGTTAGATAGATGTCTGTAGGCACAATGATTACAGCAAATTCAAGGAGTTATTCACCCTGCTTAACTGAGATCTTATACCTGTTGGTTAACAACTTTTCATTTTCTCTCCCCTACCCTCACACCAGTGTTTTAAAAATCATTTCAGATGTAACAAGACATTCCTAATGTAAAAAGTGAGCTCTAGCGATCGAGACTGTAGGGCTAAGAATGTAGGAATCTCATGTCCCCCGCTTTGCACACTTCTCCTGTGACCTTTGAATAATTTAACTTTTCTCAAGTGAGAGATGACAGTGCTTAACCACGTAGCAAGGTGACCCAGTGGTAATTCCTCGTCAACAAGGGAATCCAGTAGCCCTTCGAGGTAGAAGATGGGATGTTGCAATATTCCACTCTGAGACCTCCTTCTCCCATCTGTTGGAACTCAAGTCTCCTGGCTCCCGGTCCAGCATTATTTCCATTACACCATTCAAGTGTGATGCAAGGTTTGGCAGAAAAATGTCCCAGGGTGGATCCAAGTGGGAAGAGGGGGAAAAAAAAAAAACCCACTCTAATTTATGGATATATAAACAACTTCAAATGCAATAAAATGGATCTGAATGAAGCATGAGGGAGGGGTCTCCACGTAAAGCTAATCGGGCATGACACCATGGATAAAATATTTCTTTTATAATAAGTTTTTAGAACCTGCAAAGGGGCTTTAACACAGAGAGGATTTTTTTTTAAGAGTTTATTTGTTTATTTGACACAGAGAGATCACTATTAGGCAGAGAGGCAGGCAGAGAGAGAGGGGGAAGCAAGCTCCCTGCTGAGTAGAGAGCCCGATGCGGGGCTTGATTCCAGGACCCTGAGATCATGATCTGAGCTGAAAGCAGAGGCTTTAACCCACTGAACCACTCAGGCACCCCATACAGAGAGGTTCTTTTAAATAGTGATCTTGTTCAAAAAGACTTCATTTATAAGTCACGTTTCCAGAATACTATGGTGGAATTCTGAGGCTGAGCCCACGAATCCGAAACTTACAAGTTCCATTGAAGCGGTTGATCTCGGCTGGAGACAACACATAGCAAAGGCACCATCCTGGGCTCCTAGGACACTTGGCTGAACGCTGAAGCCTATGGGCACCCAAAGTGGCTGAATGTTGTGCCAATCTGGGTTTGAATACTGGTTCTGTTGGTAATAGCTGGAGTGACTTTGGACAACACTTGTCTACCCCTTCGAAGTCTTAGATCTCGCATCTCTGATATAGGAAGAACAGTGCCGCTGCCCCCCAGGCTGTTGTGAGGATAACCCAAGACAGTGTTTCTCACGTTATCGTCCCTGGACCAGCAGCATCAGCATCACCTGGACACTTGTCAGAAATGCAAATTTGGGCATCTCCCCAGACCTGCTGAATCACAACTTTGGGAGAGGGGGGGGATGCAGGGGTCCAGCAATCCACTTTTTTTTTTTTTTTTTGGAGGGAAAAGATTTTTTTTTTTTTTTAATTTAAGTATGGCTGACACACAATGGTGTATAAGTTTCAGGTGTACCTTTGCTCACCTCGAGTGTTAATAACATCCCTCACCAGACAAGGCTACTATAATACCACTGACTTTGAACCCTGTGCTGTGCCTTTCTATCCCCATGACTTATTTATTCCAGAACTGGAAGCCTGTACCTCCCATTCTCCCCTTCATCCCTGCTGTCCATGCCCCCCACCACCTCAGCGATCTGTCTTAACTCGCACTCCGGGGGATTCTGATGCACGCTCAAGTTGAAGAACCGCTGGCCTAGGAGTGGGTTTCTCAACCTCACCACTATTGATATTAGGGGCTGGTGGCTTCTTGGTTGCAGGGGAGGAGGTGCTGTCCTGTGCCCTCTAGGGGGTTGAGCGGCAGGCATGCTTAGGCTCTACTCACCAGATGCCAGCAGCGACCTCTCCCCAACCCACCAAGTTGTGATAACCAAGAATGTCTCCTGACATTGCCCGATGTCTCCTGGGAACTGAAAATCACCCCCTAGTTGAGAACCACTGGTTTAGGGTAAATCGAGCTCCTGGCCTACAGCAGGCTCAAAGTACTAATTATCTTTACTTTCTTTTGCAGTTTGGCTTTTTGCATTGTGATAGGAAAAAAAGAAAAAAGAGGCAAGATGAGAGCTTTTTTACTTTTGCGAGCAGGCTGACACTGTGGCCTGATGTCTCATTTAAATATAGTCACACCCTTAAAACTTTCTAACAAAATTTTCCTCTGGGTTAAAGCTAAACATGGAAAATCTCGGCCCCAGGGACTCGCGTTAATTCTCCCCCAAGAGCTAAGTAGCCTCGCATGGGGATTTTGGTGGAAAGTTTTAGGCCACCGTGACTGTGGAGTTTGCTGCCCAGAAGTGCGGGCACGAGCTCCCTCCACTTCACCTTGGGTTTCTCTCCCATGAAAACCACAGCTGGCTGCCTCCTCCTGCTAATAATAACCACATGAGGTCTGTCTTCTGCTGGCGAACTGTCTCTCATGCTTGGATTATCCTTCCCTCTGAGACCTAAGATTGAACAGGCATCTGAGGCTGGGAATGGGGTACATTGTCCCCATGTGGTGCCTTGGAGTTGGGTGACCCGGGTTCCAGTACTTCTGCTGCTGCCAGATTGCAGCAGAGATGCTGGGCAAGTCATGCAGGGCCCTAACTGGGCTTCCGTGTTCACATCTGTAAAATGTGCACAGCAATATAAAATATGTTCTTTTTTTAAGATTTTATTTATTTATTTGACAGAGAGATCACAAGTAGGCAGAGAGGCAGGCAGAGAGAGGGCAAGGAGGAAGCAGGCTCCCTGCAGAGCAGAGAGCCTGATGCGGGGCTCGATCTCAGGACCCTGAGATCATGACCTGAGCCAGAGGCAGTGGCTTAACCCACTGAGCCACCCAGGTGCCCCAAATATCATGTTTTATATAATAACATAACATTGATCATTTTAACCATTTCACGGGTGCAGTTCTGTGGCGGTAAGTGGATTCACACTCTTGGCTGACCGTGACAATCATCCTCTCTGAAACTTTCTCCACATCCGGATCTGAAACTCTGTGCCCATTCTCCATAGCTTCCTGTCAGCTCAGGCTGCCCTAACAGAATGCCACAGGCTGTCATGGTTCTGGAGACTGGAAGTCTGAGATCCGAGACTAAGGTTCCAGGCACAGCCCCCTTCCTGGGCTTGTAGACGAGGCCTTCTATGCCTTCACATGGTGGACAGAGTGTGTGCGGATTTCTTACTCTTTTTTTTTCCTTCTTTAGCTTCATTGAGACAGAATCAACATGCAGACTGCATCAGTTTAATGGGTACAGCGTAATGACTCGAACACAATAAATTAACATCCCTCATCTCATACAGATGCAAAAGAAAACATTTTTTTCTTTTTTGGCTTTATGATAAGAATGTGTAGGGTTTACTTGGCAACTCCCCCCAACCCGTGACCTCTGGTAATCACAAATTTGATCTTTCTCTATGAGTCTTTTTTTTTTCTTCAAAGATCCCACATAGAAGTGAAATCATACAGTATTTGACCTATTGCACTTAATTCGAAGGCCATCCATTTGCTGTTGCAATTGGCAGGATATCCTTTTTTTAATGGCTGAATGGCATTCCGTTGTGTATACACCCCATTTTCTTTGTCCATTCATCTGTCGATGGACCCTTGGATTGATCCGTATGTTGGCTGTTGTGAATACTGTTGCAGTGAACATGGCGGGAGGTATCTCTTTGATGTAGTGATTTCGTTTCCTAAGGGGGCATAGCCAGAGGGGGTTTCCTGGCTCCTAGGGTAGTTCTATTTTTAATCTTTTGAGGAACCTCCATACTGTTTTCCACAAGGATGGCGCCGATTTCCATTTCCACCAACAGTGCGCGAGGGTTCCCTTTTCTACTCATCCTCACCAGTATTTGTTGTCTCTGGTCTCTCTGAGGATAGCTCCTCCTCTTCTTTTACTTAAATTTATTTTTTATTTTTTAAAGATTTATTTACTTGAGAGAGAGAGTGAGAGAGCAGGGGGAGGGACAGAGAGAGAGAGAGAGAGAGAATCCCAAGCAGACTCCGCGTTGACTGTGGAGCCTGATGTAAGCCTCGATCTCACGATCCTAAGATCATGACCTGAGCCAAAATCAAGAGTTGGATGCTTAACCGACTGAGCTACCCAGGAACCTCTCTACCTCTTCTCATAAGGTTGCTTATCCCATCTTGGAGGCCTGACTCTCACAACCCCATCTAAATCTAAGTACCTCCCACAGCCCTCCTGCCCCTGATCCATCTCACTGAGGATTAGGGCGTCAATGTATGGATTTAGGGGCGACACAAACACTCCTTAAGACTCTCCACCCATCACTGTCTTCTGGCAACCTCTAAACTATTTTCTGCCTCTGGGATTTTGACTATTCTAGGAACCTCCTACAATATTTGCCCTTTGGGAGAACATACTTTTGAGATGGCAGAAGCTTTTATTCGTAGCATTGATCCCCTTTGAGTTTTCCCAGACGCCTCATCCCGGGCTGAGTCTGACCTCCAGTGAAAAGTTTGGAAGTGCCCCGGGGAAAAGCCAAAGGTCAGATAGCTGAATGAAAACAACAAAAAAATGAAAATAAAAATAAAAATAAAAATAAAAATGCTGGTGGTTTTACAGTTATCCTCAATAGGGATTTAGGCCAGAAGTTATTTGGCGTTGGAAAAGAGGCTGCAAGCCATGGGAAGTTTGGCCCCAAACACTCTGCTTTTCTTTAGGCAAGCACCGAGTGCCATCTTCACTCTCGTTTGCCTTTCCAAAGTCCTGTGCCTTCCTTCTTGCTTCCCAAATCCTACTCTGATTTTGTTCTGCTTCGTTCATCTGAGTAGCATGCCCCGAAACAGCTCACTCAGGACTGGTCTAAGCCAATGACATTCTCCATGCAGTTGGTTGACCAGAGCAAGTCCCCCTCCTCGTCCTGTGGAAGTCTCATGAAGGAGGGCTCCTGGCAAAGGTTTGTGTCATTCAGAGATGCATTGGAGTAGATGCTGTGCACGTTTTTGTTAGGCTGGAGTTGCTGCAGCTGTTTTGTGCCCGTAGGAGGGAAGTCATTGTACCTAGTACCTTGAGTCCTTGATATTATCCATGAGCCACTGGATGGACCAGCACTGGCAGTCACTGCGTTTCGGGATTTCTTGCTCTGTAACTAAAAGATAAGTCTGTTGAAGCCACTTTTATTTTTATTTTTAAAAGATTTTATTTATTTATTTGATGGAGAGAGTGAGAGGGCACAAACTGGGAACAATGGGGATTGAGAAGGGAGCCCCATTTGGAGCTCGATCCCAGGGATCATGACCTGAGCCGAAGGCAGATGCTTAACCATCTGAGCCACCCAGGAGCCCCATGAAGCAACTTTTTTTTTTTTAATTTTTATTTATTTCCAGACAAGATCACAAGTAGGCAGAGGCAGGCAGAGAGAGAGAGGAGGAAGCAGGCTTCCCGCGGAGCAGAGAGCCCTATGTGGGGCTCGATCCCAGGACCCTGGGATCATGACCTGAGCTGAAGGCAGAGGCTTCAACCCACTGAGCCACCCAGGTGCCCCCATGAAGCCATTTTTAATAAGCAGTTTGGGGCATCTGGTTGGCTTAGTCAGTTAAGCATCTGCCTTTGGCTTAGGCCATGATGCTGGTGTCCTGGATTGAGCCCCATGTCGGGCCCCCTGCTCAGCGGGGAGCCCGCTTCTCCCTCCCTTGTTCATGCTCTCTCACTCTCGAATGAATGAATAAATAAATAAAATCTTAAAAAAAATAAGGTCTTTAGTTTCCTAAAATAGGGTATTTTACTGACAGTTTGGGTTCTTAGGAATTGGTCACTGGCCCTTATACTCTGTGCCCTGTATGTACTGGCCTTTGACCAAACTGGTCATCATCATGGGCACATCTTGGGCACCCCTCCCCAATCCTTGCCTATTCTTAAAAGACAGGATATTCTTTCTCTTTCCTAGGGATGACTTTTTTTTTTTTTTAAGATTTTATTTATTTATTTATTTGACAGAGAGACAGCGAGAGAAGGAACACAAGCAGGGGGAGTGGGAAAGAGGAGAAGCAGTCAGGGAGAAGCAGAGCAGGGAGTCCAATGCGGGTCTCGATCCCAGGATGCTGGGATCATGACCTGAACTGAAGGTAGACATTTAATGACTGAACCACCCATGTGCCCCTCTTTTTTTTTAATAACCCAGATAATAGAGATTTACAACATAAAATATATATATAACAAAGACAAAGGATACATTTAATAATTACTTACACATATCTGTATGTGTGTGTAAATTACATACAATGCATGTATATTATATATATGCAGATTATATGTATACTTTAATATGTGTATATATATATGATTTTTTTATTAAAATTTTAAAAAAGATTTTATTTATTTATTTGTGTGACAGAGAGATCACAAGTAGGCAGAGAGGCAGGCAGAGAGAGAGGAAGGGAAGCAGGCTACCTGCTGAGCAGAGAGCCCGATGTGGGGCTCGATCCCAGGACCCTGGAATCATGACCTAAGCCAAAGGCAGATGCTTAACTGAATGAGCCACCCAGGCATCCTGACTGTAATATGTGTATATTATATATTATATGCATATGTGAATGTGTGATTATAGGTATATCATATATGTAATGTGCACACACACACACACACACACGCACAGACACAATTTTTCCCCCAGAGGGAACCCTGGCAGGGTGGTCTAGTGGTTAGGTATCTGGGCTCTGAGCTAGACCTTCTGTTTTCAATTCCTTGCTCCACCTTTCCTGGCTGTGTGATCTTGGGCAAATTGCCCCTCGTCTCTGTCTACTTCCTCAGTGGGATGAATCATAATACCTACTTCACAGCGTTGTTGTGCGTGCTTTCATAGGAGACACACACGTAAAGTGCTTAGCATGATGCCCACATGTGGTGAACACTCATGACATAGGGACAGCGGTGACAGCTACAACCTTCTTCAGAAAGACCCAGAATCTCAATCCAGCTCTGCCACCTCTTAGCTGGGTCAGCCCAAAGGAATCATTTTGCCTGGCTGAGCCTGGGCGTCTCTGTGTCCAGCAGGGCTGTGGCGATCGTGCCCATCGTGGTGGAATCCAAGACCCACATCAGTCATGTGTCCTAGGACACTCAGCCGAGGACCTGTCTTCCCTTTTCCCAGCAGGGACCTGCTTTGCTGTTACCTGCTGCGCCTTGCAAAGGAAGACAGAAAGGCCTCAGTGACATGCGTGTTTTCTCTGTGGCAGGAGCTCTGGTGGCCTCTGCCCCGCTTCATTGCTGGGGAGGCTTTTAGGCAAAGAAAAGGACTAGAGCAGGTGGTAGAGAAGAGGGTGACAGAGAAGGGAGGTGAGTTCTAGGGCCCCATTCTCCAAGCTGGGCTGCCCAGAGATCAGTTCAGTGTAGCCTTCTGTCATTTCTCCTCTCTGCTCAATCTTCAACAGCCTCGGGCCAAAGGATATATATACATTGAGTTTTTAATCATTCTCGCTGGATTATTTTTCATAAAGATACAATAAAGTGCACAACTGGGGCGCCTGGGTGGTTCAGTTGGTTGGGAGGCTGCCATGGGCTCAGGTCATGATCCCGGGGTCCTGGGATCGAGTCCCACATCGCGCTCCTTGCTCAGCTGGGACCCTGCTTCTCCCTCTCCCTCTGTCTGCTGATCCCCCTGCTTGTGCTCTCTCTCTCTCTGTCAAATAAATAAATTAAAAATTTTAATTTTAAATAATTTTAAGAAAAATTTAAAAAAATTAAATAATTTTTAAATTGTTAAATTATTAAATAAATAATAATTTTAAAAAATCTTTAAAAAATAAGTAGATAACATTTTTTTTTAAAAATAAAGAAGAATAAAGTACACAGCCCACAGAAATAGAAGATGGTGTGCTTCCTCAGCTGGAGACGGCATTTTGGATGACATCTCTCCTGATTATCACCTTTCGGTGGAAACAGAAGATGTGGGTCTGGCTGGCCATCAGGCTGCTGGGATGGCTCTCCCTGTCCACCACGCCAAGAAATGGGATTTCAGATGTTTCTGAAATTCGTTCTAGCAATAGCTGACATAGCTGAGGGTTCTGACTCTCTGGTGCGCAGCTCCTAATGTCCATTCCAGCTCAAGTCCATGCTCGGGAAAGAACGTCGTGCAGAGGCCTCTCTGGAGACAGGATTTCTCCTCATCCTTGGTCTCATGCCTTCTTTGCTTCTCTCTTTTGTTGTGTTATTTTGCTGTGGGACTGAGGATTGGGCAAAGGGGTCATCTGTGGGAGGGGCTTCACCCTACAGAGGCAGGAAGGGGCCCAGATGGCTAGAATGGCAGGTCAACTAACTGGTGCCTTGCTTTGTCCCTTTGTGAAATGGGCATGATGATGATATTGGCTGGGAGCATCTCTCACAAAATTACTTTGCGGGACAAATGATATTTTTTACCTATTTTGTCAAAGAATGTCACTTCACACTTCTAAATCTTCTGCAATTCCCTACCACATAGGAGTGAAATTCACCTCCTTGCCATGACTGTAATAGGACCTACATGAACTGGTCCTTGCTTTTATCTTTGACATCATCTCTTCTTCCCCTCCCCCATGATATTCCAACTTTCAGTTCCTGAAACATGCCAAGTGCTTTCCCAGCTCAGGACCTTTGTACATGCTGTGCATGGCCACCTGGCCGCCTCTGTAGGGAGACTTCTTTGGCTGGACCAGCTAACAAACCATCCTTCTCTGCTATGGGCTCCAAGCTCTTTGTTGAAACCATAGCATTTATCACAATCTGTGGTTATCTTATTTATTGTCTACTTGTTATCTCTTTTACCCACAAAAATAGAATTCCCATATGAGCAGGGATCAAGTCTACCTTGTTGTCCATTTTATCCCAGGCCTTAGCACAGTGGTTGGCATTTACAGGAAATCAACTATTTATTCATTGTGGTCTATGTGTCAGGCACTATGAGAAGCACTGGAAAACATTATTTTATTCTATGTGTTTGGTTACAAACAAACCTTATTATGAAGAGTAGTAATAGAAATCTATATCAGTTGGATGTAACAGCTACACCTAGCATGAAGAGCCCACTGTGATGTCATTTATGTTAAAAATGGGAGTCAATCCTGTCTTCCCTGTGTTTTTGTTAAATGGTGCCCAGCAAGTATCATGAGTGAAATGGTTATATGGTGGATAGATAGCTGCATGGATGCATGGATGGGTGGATGGACAGATCGTGGGTGGACGGTTGCATGGATGGATGAATGGATGGATGGGCAGTTGGTCGATGGATGGTTGCATGGATGGATAGATCGTGGATGGATGGTTGCATGGATGGTTAGATGGGTGGATGGATAGATGGTAGATGGTTGCATGAATGGATGGAGGGGTAGATGGATGGGTGAATGGACAGATGGTGGATGGATGGTTGCATGGATGGATGGGTGGGTAGATGCATGGATGGGTAGATGGATGGTTGGATGGGCAGATGGTGGATAGTTGGCTGCATGGATGAATGGGTAGATGGATGGACAGATGGTGAGTGGATGGTAGAATGGATGGATGGGTGGGTGGATGGATGGGTAGATGGGCAGATGGTGGATGGATGTTTGCATGGATGCAGTGGTGGAGAGAAGAATAGTTAGGTCCCATATCTCTGAAATCATGGGATCCCAGGGTTAAAAGGAACCCTAAGACTCATCTAATTCAACCTCCCATCCATGCGTGATTCTTGTCGGCTCATGTGGAAGCCAGGGTAGGTATGTTTGTGGATGTGTAGCGGACAATTGAATGGTGATTTGGAACACAGGAAATTATAAGTATCTGTCAAGGCCTGTTTTGGCTGCCACCTCCTCCAGGGAATTATCTCAGATTGTCTGTCCTTCCCAGACATCATATCTCCATCCTTGGAACACCTTGCTTGTGCCTCTACTGTAGCTCCCACTGCCCCTTCAGTCAGATGAAGTAGCTGTGCATGGACCTCTTCCCTTCTCTACATCCTGAGCTCCTTGAGAGGGGGTCCTTGTTGGGAGCTGCAAGGTGTTTTCCACTTTAGGTGGTCTGGCTTTTTAGAGCTGCCCAGTTGTTTTCTTGCTGAGGTCTGTAGGTACCTCTACAGGGAAATGTGTGCCCTCTATAAATGTGTACAGGACCCCACAACCTCCCCTTACAAGGTCCCTGAATAGGATTGTAGTACAGAGGGTGGGACCCCATAAGCTATTGAGTCTCCTATTCTCTCTGCTCTTATGACCTTAAAAGATATGAATTATTCTAAGATGCATAGTCCCTAACTGACCTTGTTGGACTTGAATCTACAACCTTGGCCTCTGGTTCCATCTCTTACCAACTCAGCTGGCTGTGATGGCTTGTGGAAGGACTGCAGCTTTGGAGCCAGATGGCCTTGGGGCCAGCTGTGCCACTGCCCAGCTAAGCTTGTGCCAAGCAAGTCCATTGACTTCTTCTTTTCCTCATGTTGACAGTGAGGCCAACCCATAGGTTCGAGAGAAGATACATAAAGAGCCTGAAACATGGAGACTGCTGTCACAATTTCTCAACTGTGGAGACACTTGGGAGGAGAGGAACAGCAAGGGCTGGGGGGGTGGGGCACAGTGGTAGCATGTTACCATATAAAAAGGGTCCCAATTGGACCCAAGAAGTCCCATAAAAGGACCCAAGAAGTGTCTCCCTCTTTCTCTGCAGAAAGTAGCTTTTCACTTCTCTCTGCTCTCAACAACCTCATTGTTAGGTTAGTAGCAGATGGCAGGAGTTGCCAATCTGTTGTGTTTGTATCTCTTTTTTCACCAAACCCCCTCCACACCCCCAAACAAGCCAAAACAAACAAAACAAAGTAATCAGGAGTCCAGGCTGGGAATCCAAACCCAGGACCAATGAGGCAGCTGTGGGTTTTGTGCATGGAGAAGGCCTTTCATTTGTTCCTGTGGGCACATCCTTCATTCATTCATGAATCCATTGTATGGATTAATGATTTCCCAGCAGGAAACCACTGTGTTCATAGTTGGGGGAATTCAAAGATGACAAAGACAAGGCCACCTGCCCTTCGGTAGGTAAAATCTGGTGGGGGAATCAGGACATGAATATAAATAACCCTAATATAAGGGAATATATTACAGGTGGCTAGCATGAACACTGTGGTTTGGGTGGTGAGGGTGGTGAGTTATAATTCTGGGTTTGGAAGAGAGAGCTTCCAGAGGGAGTGAGCATTTGAGCTTGAACTTGAAGGATGAATGGGAGGTAAAAAGGCAGGGAGGTAAGATCAGAAGTACACAAGGGTCTAGAGCAGGTGCTCTCAAACCAGAACATGCATCAGAATCACCTTATAAGGAACTAATTGCTATGTCACTCCCACAGTTTCATTTGGTCTTCTTGTGGACTTGGAGTAAGGGGTTGTGGGGTTCGTGATTGGGGAGAAGTGGGCAGGGCGCTGCAGGCCAGGTAAGGCATTCGGATGGTACTCAGCATGCGTTGGGAATCTATAGAATACATCTTTGGGGGGAAAATGGAAAGCCTTGAGGCCATGGGAAAGGAAGGTCTTGGGTGACATTGTCAGGACCTTGGGCCTTTGTCCATAACGGATCTGAGTGGGAGAATGCCCCAAACTTGGCTTGACAGAACCACCTCACATCTCTGAAGGGACCTTCTCTTAGCAAATCCTTCCCTCTCTCTAGTCATCCCTTTATTCAACCCCTAAACATACCTAGAGAGTAGAAAAGACTAGATACAGCTTTTGGCTGAGGGGGAAGAAAATAGGGAGAAGAAACACTATGGAGAAAACGTTACATCTTGCTTCTAAGATGGTAGCCACTGGTCAGTGGCATATGGCTATTTGAAGCCAAATTAATGAATATTAAATACAACTTTGGATTTAGCTCCTCAGTTATATGCAGTAGACACATTCCAAGGATTCAATAAACACATGTGACCACTAGCTACCATCTTGGACAGGACAGTTGTAGAATATTGCCACCGTCACAGGACGTCCTACTGGACAGCACTGGCTTAAGTGATTGCCTGAGCAAGGTTCTAGCATCTTGGTCAGGAGAGAGCCAGATGGCAATCCGGTCTTCTGAACAACTCCCAGCTTGGCACTCTTCTTGCTCTGTGATTTCCCTCTGCTCATCCATGGTAGGCATGGGTGTGAGAGTCTCCCGGCTTGGAGCTTACTTTGTTTACAATGCAAAACCAGGAGGCTCACCCCCCAACCCTGAGCCCTACCTGCCTGGCGAGTGTTCTCTTTTGAACACAGTTGCTAAGGTCCCAGGTGCAGCACAGAGACCCGCAAACATGCTTTTCCTTGCCCAGCAAAGCTGAGACTAGTGTAAACCTTCAAAGGATACTTTTGCCCCTCCCCCATTGGCATCACCTACAGGAATAATCCTGGAATTTTTGAACTTGGAGTCACTCTGGAGAGCAACCATTTTTTAACCTCTCATTTAATGGATAGAAAAAGGAGCCTGTGAGAAGTCCCACAGCAACTTAATTGCCGAGCAGGGAGCTGAATGCCGGGCCCCCACCTTTGATTCTAGTCTTTTCAGCGTCTGTGCATTCAGAGGACTTAGTGATGTTGTATGGTTCATCTTGGCTGGACCATTTTCTGGCTAACCTGGAAATTTCCAGCTGTATTTTGGGGTCAGAATCTTTTTCTGTGTGTGTGAAATTTACCAATTGGAGGGAAAAAAATCAAAATCTCTTGAACCACTTCCTGATTTCCCACCCAAAGCTGCTCAGTATTGAGTGGAGGTCAAGGTGACAGTAATACTGAGAATTTGCCAAAAATCCTCCTATCCTTATAAAATAAAATGGAGAGGGGTTAGTGGATATGTTTATAGCTTTTGACCTTCCTTCTCAAGGATTTTATACATTTCTCTTCATTCTGGGGTAAATTTCACGGCCAGTGTTCCCTGCTCTGTTCTTAACCTCTCCCACTCAGGTTGTCTTTGTATATACCTGTCTCGTGTCCTTGGGGGGCCTTCGTTGCATTTTCCATTGAGGCAGTCCTGCAAATCTTTTTCTTTTTCTTTTTTTTTTTAAATTTTTAATTTATTTGTCAGAGAGAGAGAAAACATAAGCAGGGGGACAGCAAGCAGAGGCAGAGGGAGAAGCAGGCTCCCTGCTGAGCAAGGAGCCCGATGCAGGACTTGATCCCAGGACCCTGGGATCATGACTTGAACGGAAGGTAGATGCCTAACCAACTGGCCCCCCAGATATCCCAGCCCTGCAAATCTTGGAAAAAGTTATATTGTGCATTGAGGAGAAAGGGCTTTGGAGTGTTCATTCCCAAGAGCTCTGCCAAAATTATGTGTGTGGTTTAGAGGAACTCCCCCTCCCCCATGAGATGATAGATGTATTCTGTATCTGTGGGGTCCAGCACAACAGCCACGGGCCACCGGCCACATGTGGCTACTGAGTGCTTGAAATGTGGTTAGTGCACCTGACACTGAGTGTTCACTTGCATGTAATACATTTTGGTTTTAAAATTAATATTTAATTTATTAACGCCATGTCCTTTACAGAAAAAGTTACATGCCCTTCTTCCCTTTATGTTTTTTAAATAACATTTTAAAAGATTATATTTATTTTTATTTTGAAGATTTTATTTATTTATTTGACAGACAGAGATCACAAGTAGGCAGAGAGGCAGGCAGAGAGAGAGGGAGAAGCAGGCTCCCCACGGAGCAGAGATCCTGATGTGGGGCTCGATCCCAGGACCCTGGGATCATGCCCTGAGCTGAAGGCAGAGGCTTTAACCCACTGAGCCACCCAGGTGCCCCTATTTTTATTTTGGAGAGAGAGTGTATGTGAGCAGAGGATGAGCAGAGGGAGATAACCCCCAGCAGACTCCTCATTGAGCACAGAAGCCGACACGGGGCTTGAACCCAGGACCCTGAGATCCATGCCCTGAGCCAAAAGCAAGAGCTGGTTGTCCAACCAACTGAGCCACCCAGGTGCCCCTCTCCTTGTGTTTTTAATTCAGTGCATATACAGTATTATTGTGTTTGTGTGAGTCTAGGAAATTTCAGCAGTCACATCCAGGGGATTTTGTATCTTCTTTGCTTCCACTGACAACTGTAGTGAATTAAACATCGCCAAAAAATGTAACCTCTATTTACAAATGTGATATACAGGAGTTTTTTAAAAAGTGCTCTAATTGTTGATATACAAGCCTTCCCAACTATTTACATAGCACATAGAAATCTAAAAAAGTCAAACTTGCAAATATGCTGGGCCTTAAGCCACTTCCTAATAGTGTATCTACATTGAATACAATTTCAATGTCAAATGCACATATAAATCAGTTATTCAATGACATGTATCAAACAAGAAAGGTGAATTCTTACTCTAACTGGCCAAATTGCTTAAAACCTTAAGAGAATAGAATATAAATATTCCAAAGGCACGGACTCTTTCATTCAAATAGCAATGCTGTGGGTTTAATTATCTTAAATATGTCTGTTTTTTAAATTTTTTTTTAGAGATTTTATTTATTTATTTGACAGACAGAGATCACAAGTAGGCAGAGAGGCAGGCAGAGAGAGAGAGAGGAGGAAGCAGGCTCCCTGCAGAGCAGAGAACTCGATGCAGGGCTTGATCCCAGGACCCTGAGATCATGACCTGAGCTGAAGGCAGAGTCTTTAACCCACTGCGCCACCCAGGAGCCCCTTAAATATATCTATTATTCCTTCTATATTTTCTCAGAATTTAAAGGTGCTAACCCATTAAGGAAACTAGTTTGTCTCACACAATTCTAAGCTCCAATTATAATGACATTTTTTGGGAGTTGAATTCTGTGATTGTCTGATGTCACATAATGGCCATGAGGGATGCTTTCTGGGTTTTTGGTCAGTGGGGTCCATAGGATGCTCTCACCCTGTTAATTTGCTATGTTAAATATTTGTGTAATTTTAGTTCATTTTTATTTCCCTGTTCATCGCCACATGTGCTGAGTGGCTGGTCTATCGAGCAGTGTGGGACTGGGCAGAACAGGTTTCCATGGTCAAAAGGAAGAATTTGCCCAAAAGAGACTTACTTTTAGTGCATAAGTGTTTTGTGGTTTTTTCCCCCTGATATGTCTGGTCTTTATTTCTGGGGTCTTAGTTCTACTTCTCCTATAGTTCGGGCAGTGGATAATAAGGCAATGTATTGCTTAGGGCAGACCCTTCACATATGTTTTTGGTTACTAGTGACATCTAGCTTTGTCCCCCCAGCTGTCCAGGGACCACAGACATGGCATCCCAGAACTCCTGCCTGAATCCTCCCCAGCTATGTTGCTTCTAGAGCAATGCCTTCCCCATCCCTCCCCTGACTTCCCCTCCCCTGGCTTCCTTCTTTCTTTTCTATCTATCTTTGCTACGTGCCAGGAGGTCTCATGGTTCAAAATGTAGGTACAAAAGTGGGCCCCTACCCTACAAGCTTATGTTTCTCTGCACATCTTGATCCCTGGTGAATGATTAAGGAGGGGGTCGGGGAGATGGGCAGTGGGAGGTAATTTAGACGGACTGTTTGCTCTCCCCAAAGTCAACCCTGGACAGAATTCGTGTTATTACTTATTACTCTTCACGAAGGCCCTCCCCGTTCCAAAAAGATTGGGAGTGGTTACACCTGTGGTCACATCTAAGTTTGTCTTAGGGGACCTGCGTCTTATTTTCCTCCCCACGTCTTCTCCTTTTTAGGATCGTTGGTCCTACGTACATCACTTGGAACTGCCCTCTCTGGAATTTCAGCCCCTCAAGACTCATTAATTTAATCAGATCACCTAATTGGCACTGCAGTGGTAATGAGTGATTAAAAAAAAAAAAAAAGTGAAGCCAGTGGTTCTGGACTTTTTGCCTTTGTCAGAATTATCTGGGGACCTTGTTTAAAAGAAACGAGAAGCCCCCTTGTCCCCAAGAGCATTGGACTCCGCATGTGTAGGCTGCGGGGAGCGGGGACTCTGAATGTGTTTTTTTAACACTGTCCCGAGGGGGTTCTGCTGCAAGCTGCCTTGGACCACTTGAAGGTGTGGTGTGGAAATAAGGAATGGGACAGGCTCCGGCCGGCGCGGGGACTATCTCTGGTCCTGCCTGTTTTCCATGTGACTTTCAGGCAAGTTGCACTGTTACTGTGCGCTTCCTGTTTCTCACCTTCATCATGGGGATAATTGGGCTCTCAGCCCTTTGTGTGTGTATGTAATAAACTTAGCACAGTGCTTGGCACATAGTAAGTGCTCAGTAAAACTTAGCTAAGGTTATGCTTATGACTTTATTACTGTATGATAGCGTACTGACGGCAGCATCATTGTAGTGAAACAGGCACAGGCTGGCATTTAAGAAGGACCAACAAATGTCAGTTTTACCATTAGAAGTACATACTATATGCATATAGTATACATACTGTTATATTTCTAATTATATGATGTATTATATGTCTATGAACCCCTATCTATGATTTATGTGCAAATATATATTATACAGTATATAGATACACTACTGTATTCGAGAGTGTTCTGTTATAGCATAAATATTAAAATTGTAATAATGACCACGTGAGAAAGTTGCCAGTGGGCCTGGCATCTAGTAAGTGCTAACTAAATCAGTGAAGTTGCCTCCATTGTTTGTCATGTTTGTTAGTAATAATAACGGAAAGAAAAGGAAAGCCACCAGCAGCCTTGAGGGCTTTACCCCCAAGTAGCGTGCAGTGGGCATTTTCCCCTGAAGACAGAGTAGGCGTGGATCCAGCATTCCTGGGGGACCACCCCCCACTGGTAGTGGGTCCTGTCTGCTTTGGACCGAGGGATGCTGCCGCCCTAAGGGATCTGGGGTAGGAAGAGAAGGAAGGGTGCCCTATCCCAGGCCTCCAGCCCTCAGCGACGAATTTGCCTGTGGATGCAAATCGGCCAGTTACTTGAGACGTTAGCGAGTCAAATCATTCTCTCCCCTGTCAGCTGGCCCCGGGAGCCCAGCGCCAGGGATGTTATGACAATGGTCGTCCTGGCAACCGCGGGAAGGCGTCGGGCGTCTGGCTGGGCCCCGCAGCAGCCCAGGGAACGCAGAACCTTGGCCGCAGAGCCGGGTTGGTGGGGGGGGGGGCGGTTCTGAACAAGCAGCACCCTCTGGAAAAGGGGTTGGGACTTCCTGGGAGAGGCCTGGCCCCCCCAACCCCCGCCAAACCCCGTTGAATCACCCAGAAAAATGTCCCGGGGACTGACTGTGTGCCAGACACAGCTCTGCACGCTTGAGGCCAAGCCTGTGGTGCTCTTTGGAGCTGGCATTCTGATGGGTGTGTGTGTGTGTGTGTGTGTGTGTGTGTGTGTGTGTGTGTGTGTGATGGTGCTGATGGGGGGTGTAACCATGGAAACCAATCAACAGGATCATTTGTGGGCTAAGGATAAGTGCTACAGAGGAAGAAAGCAGGGTGGTGTGATGGTGACACGGGGTGGGGGGGGTGGCGGTTGGGAAGGGGTGGCACCCGAAGGGTAGGAAAGTGCCATTTGTGCCTGCAGCTGGAGGAGAGCGCTCTGGGCAGCGAGAAGAGCACAGAGGCGGGGACGCTGTGGGTTCGCGGCTTCAGCTCTCTGCTGCGAGCCGAGCCGGTGCCTGTCTGCCAGAAGGCAGCGATAGTGGGGTGTTTGCTGACAGGCAGCCCTGAGGGGGGACAGGGTGCTGTGGAGTCTGCCTCTTCATCTGTGGGATTTTAAGGCCAGTTATGCTGCATTTCGGAGCCTCAGTTTCCTTATGTGTAAAATGGGTGGGAGCCGAGGTGCTCCCCTAGACAATGGCCATGTGGTTTACAGGAGAGATGATTTGTGAAAGATCACACAGATCTTCTCTGCCTTAGCCTTTCTTTTCTTCCTTCCTACCTTCCTTCCTTCCTTCCTTTTCTCTCATTCATTCTTTCTTTATTTTTAAATAGCACCTAAGGGACACTTGGCCTGTTCAGTCCAAAGAGTATGTGACTCTTGATCTTGGGGTCCTGAGTTCCAGCCCATAGTGGGTGTAGAGAGTACTTAAAACAAATTAAACAAAACAAAGTAGCACGTAAACAGTGATGGCTTGGGGCTAAGCGAACCCAACCCCAGGGGCTTGCCCACGGGTCCCCGGGTTTATCTTGCTTTAGAGTCTAAGTGAAAAGTTCCCCATTTCACATTAGAGATTTCAGACATGATTATTTATAGCTCAGTCACATGTCTTGACTTTAAACATTTTTTTTTGTTGTTGTTTATGCTGCTAAATTTACCATCATGCTAATACGGAGTACGGTAATAAGACACTGAGGGTGCTCGCATCCAGGAGGGTCTGAGAAATTTTTCCATCTGCGGTGGAAGGTGCCAGGCTGCCCCCTGGTGTAGACTTGGAGAACTACATCCCTCTGTCCTCTCTCTGAAGACTTCTGGGATCCTTCCCACCCCAGGGGCCCAGAGTCCTTATTTTGCACCCAGGCAGGGCAAGGCGAGGGCAGGTGGCGGGCTCAGCATGGCTGTGCTATTTCCGGGAACCCTGTGTTTCTTCCCTTGAAGGTGGACCCTTTGGACATTTTGCGGTTCGGTTCTGCATGGGCTTGAATTGAGGGTGACCTAAAAATCAATTAGGACACCTGGCAGGGTGAGGACATACAAAGACACATTTCCAGTCGTGCTTCTCAACCTTGACCTCTAGGCTGTTTGGGCCCTCTGCTTCTGCAGAGAGCTATTGCTAAGAGGGCACATGACTTGGTAATCGGACCCTGAGTTTAAATACTGACCTGGTGTTGCTTTAGTCCTGTGAGCTCGGGCAGGATTCCAATGGCCCTGAACTTTGGTTTCCCATCTGTAGCATGCCCATAACAAGCTAACACCGACTTCAGCATTGCTGTGGTGCTCTTAAAGGCAGAATCCTTGGAAGGTTATTTAGTGATGTAGGGGGATTCAGGTTCCTCGCTGAAATTGTCTGAGTGTGGAGGTCAGTGCCTATCCTGCCCTCTGGGGTGAAGAAACAGCTTTTTTGTTTTCCTGGTACTTTGTAGCCAATGCTTTTGTAAGATAGGATAAAACGATGTAGCAGAAAATGAAGGAGACCGAAATATCCAAACAAAATACAAGCCTCACTTTGAAGGTACTAGCTTCAGCGGACAGAAAAGCACTCAAACAGCTCTCCAGGTAACTAAATGCTCTTGGTTTCGGCACTCATCTGGAGGAGCCCAGCCTTCACAGCCTTCAGAGCACGAGTCTTCAGGCCACACTAGCAGAGCTGAAGAGCCCTGCCCTAGGACGTGTAACTGATTTCATATCCCTCGCTCTTGAACCCCCAAACACACACATACACGCACTTGGGACGCGCACGTGTGTACACAGAGTAAAAGAATGAAGGGCGGGCCTTGCTTCTCCTAGAATAAACATAGAACTCCCATCATTACCATCCTGTGGTCATGGCGAGTTGCTGTCCACGAGACCGTTCTCTTCGTTTTGCATCCTTGGGGCCGGTGCTGAAGCCTGGCTGCCCTTCCGTTCTGACTCCTCTCATCCGGCCTCTTGATTCGTGTTGGCACAGCAGTCTCTGCCCCACTGGGAGCCCCTGCAGGCCTGGCTGGAGGCAGACAGCTCTTCGAATTCCCCGGGGCCCTGGACAGGGTGTTGTCCCTTGGAGCTGCGCAGTGAATGCTTGCTGCCCACAGGAGCCCACCGCTCTGGAAGGGGGCTGCTCGCCCAGGTGCCACACTGGCCTCCAGAACTAGGTTTCTGCCCCGGTTTTATTGTCCAAGGATCCCGATGCTTAAGCTTGTCAGAGAAACAAACTGCTTTCATTCCATAATTTAGACCGTAGATGGGTGACTGACTCACAGTGTCATTGGGGTACGTGTGTTTTTATGAATTCTTGGGGCCTCCCAGATTCACTGAACCAGGCTTCCTAAGGGATGGGCCTGGAAGGTTGATTTTTGAACAGACACGTCCTCCAGATGATTTTTATGGTCAGGGAATGGGGGAAAGAGGAAACTTATATGTAAAATTATCTGATACCTTGGAGAGCTGCTAAAGCTCAGTGGCCCTCAGTCTCCTCATCTGTAAAATGGGCATATCTTCAGGGTTGCAAAGGTTAAATGAAATAATGCATATGAAATGTTCAGCAGAATACTTGATATCTTATCTATATATCTATATATCTATATATACTGTATATACTATATGCTTACTATATAAAATGTATACTAAGTATAACATATAGTATATATAATTATATACAGTTTAGTTATATATAATTGTCAAATGTATAATATAGGGTTATACAGAAACTTTTATATACAAACCTAATGAAATGGTTGACACTGTATGTATCATATATATATACACCAAGTATTGCTTAAGTGCCTTAAATACACGATTTCCTGTAGTCTTCACATATGTGGTGTCTAATCGAACCATTCCCAGCTAGCATTGTTGCATGGATTAAAAATGAACTGCAGTAAAACTCTAGAACATATTTAATGAAGTGGCTGACATTGGCCATGGTCCCACATGTTTTTATTGTTGGTAAGTGTCTGATTTTCATGAGGTTTGTAACTAGTTATCCTATAAGCAATTCAAGCTTAAGAAAAAAATGATAAGATATACACGTCCAGAAATAAGCAAATACATCTCACCTATGATAACCCAGAGATGGAATTTAACTTTTTCTGAACTTTATTTATTCTTTAAGATTTTATTTATTTATTTGACAGAGAACGAGAGATCACAAGTAGGCAGAGAGGCAGGCAGAGAGAGAGGGGGAAGCAGGCTCCCTGGTGAGCAGAAAGCCTGATGCAGGGCTCTATCCCAGGACCGTGGGATCATGACCTGAGCCGAAGGCAGAGGCTTAACCCACTGAGCCACCCAGACGCCCTTTTTCTAAACTTTAAATGGGGTCAGTAATTAGACCTACATCATCATGTCCCTGTGCAGACTAAAGACAATTCGTAAGAAGTGTTTATTGCAGCACTTGGCTCGGGGAGAACCCCTGTTGGCCAACAGCTGCAATTTTCCGATGCCACCAACCCTGGGGACCTGGAAGGGGAAGCGGCTGATTGCCAGAGGAATGCATCCCATTTGGGAAGTATTGCTTGACTTCTGCCTAGTCCAGCTTCACACTCGGGGCAGGTTTCTGGGTTCTTCCCTGCTCGGATTAGCTGCGCTCTTGTCCCGAAAAGTGACTCTTGTTCCTTTTTTGCCTCGAGGGGCAGCCCTGGTCCTGTAGCTTCCCTCCCTGCCTCTCTTCCCTACTCTATCTGCTTCCTGAACCCGTCTCTGTCTCCCTCGTTCCTAATGCATCATAGTGGGGGTGCCCCTTGATTCTTGGTCTTGGGCAGATGTAGGTCCAGTCTCGGGGTGATGCTGAAAACACCTCCCAGAATTCAAGCATTCCTTCCACAGCCAGGACACGGTGCTTGGGTCGGAAGAGGGCTCAGCCTGCCTTCTGCACAGACAGCATCTCCTGTGATGTCTCAGCAGGCCTGTGAGGAAAGGTGGTATATGCCCATTTTACAGATGAGACAGTAGAGTCTCAGGGAGCAAACATGAATCACCAAAGCCTCAGAACTGGAATTTAGAAACTCACCTCTCCCATAATACCTGGAAGCCTTTCCAAGATGAGTGAGGCGTCCATGAAGGCTTTGGATTTCCAGTCCAGTGGGAAGGACCCATGAGCATCTCAGTGCAGCATCCTGGTAAAGGGAGAGAGGTTTGGGCTCCTGCCTTGACTCCCCAACTTCTATAGTTTTGTGGATCTGGGTTCATGATTTAAACTCTTGCCACTTCAGTGTTCTCGTTCATAGAATGGGCTCAGAATGCCCCCTCACAGCACCACTGCATGGATTAAAACGGAGCAGGCACATTCAAAGCACTTATCCCACTGGGTCAGGCTCACTGCAAGCAGTTAGTAAATGGTGGCTTCTCTCGGGGCTGTTCTTCCTGAAAAATGCTCTGTCATAGCCGACATAGATGCCCCCAGCGGACATCACAGAACTGCTCACATCATTGGCTTTTGACCCTGGAATCAAAGGAATCCCTCATGCAGAAGATTAAAAGCAATGAGTTAGATCTGTGTGAACTAAAAGGGAAAGATGCTCAAGGCTTGCAACTGGGTGAAAAAAGTAAGATTCAATTTATGTGGGAAAAAAACCCACAACCCTACACATCAACTACATTGCAGAGTTTACAACCCCCACCCCACGCACACACAAGTATGGACGTGCAGAGAGGCGTAGAAGAAGGTCAAGCTAGTCTCAGTGGTTACCTCCATTATGTCCAGGGAGAAGAAGACCACAGAGGAAGCTTTGGCCTTATCCTAAATGGTCTAGCTTTTTCCACAAGGAAAAGATACACAGGTGCTTGTTAACTAATTAACATTAAATTAAATCTATCCTTTCTGCAATATTGTGGCCTTGGAATCAGGTTGGGTTTCATCTTAGCTCTCTACTTAACTAGCTGTGAGAATGTGAACAAAAGGCTTAACTTGTCTGTGCCTAATTTCTCCATTCGTGAAATGTCGATCGTAACAGCGTCTAGCCCCTGGGGGTTTGTGGCTGTATCGACATGAAGTGTTCAATAATGGTACCTTTATTTCTATTATTGTTCTTATTTTATTGGTGCTTCCAAGTCTGGAAAGGGCTCCTCAACCCTTTAAAATATCCAGTGTCTTCATTATTAGCCCATTATACTGCAAGAAAAAAAACCATGGTAAATGTTATAACGGAGTTAAGTGAAAAATGCAATGCCAGGGGAGGTTTGATAAAGACTTGCTGGAGAAGGTGATGTTTGAGATGAACTTTGGAGAAAAAGTCAGATTTCTCGGAGTTGATGGGATGGTGTGTAGGTCAGCTGTGCGTCCCAGTAATGCTGCCTAATGACCAACCATAAAACCTTAGTTGCAGGGCGCCTGGGTGGCTCAGTGGGTTAA